>NW_021617953.1:0-7698 GCF_004785775.1 Grammomys surdaster | reverse complement strand
TGGGTTTTCAAGCTGAGGGTTCCAGCTTGGGTTTTCAAGCTGAGGGTGCCAGCTTGGGTTTTCAAGCTGTGGGTGCCAGCTTGAGTAGACAGTCTACAGAGACTCCCCAGACACAGATCTGCGGGAGGAAAGGAGGAACCGGAGCGTTCCTGAGAGAGTCTTTGAAAGACATTAGTGCGAAGGAAATGCCTCTATATCCAGTAGAGGAGTTGCAAAATCTGAAATTATATGAATATGAATCGAGAAGGTCTGGCTCTTCCAAGCGAGAGCCAGAGGGAGATGGAAAAATAGTCCCTTATGAGGCGGAAGGAGACAAAGAAATAGTCCTCCTTGAGGCAGAAGGTTTCCATTCCCGTGGGCGGCTACAGCCGCAGAGTAGAGAACAAAGGGAGGCGGGGATTAAAAAGCGCGCGCTTACAGCTCCCCCGCCCCCCTGGAATTCCCAGGCAGCACTCCCTGCTGCAATTTTGAGCGCACCGCCGCCCTATGCAGACAAGCGCGGTGCAACCACTTTCCTTTCAGAGGAAGATAAAAAGAAAATGTTTCAAGCTTTTCCAGTGTTTGAATCTCCAGAAGGAGGTCGTATTCATGCACCAGTAGAATATACTGCAATTAAGGAACTTGCTGAATCAGTTCAGAAGTATGGGGTTGATGCAAATTTTACAATTATGCAATTAGAGAGACTAGCCACTATGGCAATGACCCCAAGCGACTGGCAGAATACAGTGAAAGCTGCCCTCCCTAACATGGGACAATATATGGAGTGGAAGGCCCTGTGGCAGGACTCCTGTCAGACACAGGCAAAAGCCAATGCTAATACAGAAGGCAATCAAAGACAATGGACATTTGATCTGCTAACAGGACAGGGGCAATATGTTAATGATCAGACAAATTACGACTGGGGAGCCTATGCCCAGATCTCTGCTGCTGCTATTAAGACATGGAAAGCCCTTCAAAAAAGGGGAGAAGTAGGTGGACACCTAACAAAGATATTACAAAACCCTCAGGAGTCATTCTCAGAGTTTGTTGCTAGGATGACAGAAGCTGCAGGCAGGATCTTTGGAGACCCAGAGAAAGTCAAACCACTAATAGAACAGTTAGTATATGAAAATGCTTCACCAGAATGCCAGGCAGTAATTACCCCTAGAAGAAACAAAGGGTTAACAGATTGGATTAAAGTTTGCAGGGGTATTGGAGGCCCGCTGACTAACGCTGGTCTAGCTGCAGCTATCTTACAGAGCCAAGGCAGCTCAAATCCTGACAGCCATAAAATATGTCATAACTGTGGCAAATTGGGTCATTTTAAACGAGAGTGCCCTACTGCCACGCAGAAAAGACGGGGACTTTGCAATAAATGCAAGAGAGGTTATCACCGTGCTAATGAGTGTCGCTCAGTCAGAGATAGTCGTAGAAGGTTTATTCAACATGATCCCCCACTATTAGAAAGAGAAGAATACAATCAAAAAAACGGAGTTCTGGGCCCAAAATCCCAGGGCCCAAAAAGATATGGGATACAAGCCTGCAGCTGGGAGACACCCCTAACTGCAGAGTGACAAAAGGATCTGCAGGGCTAGACCTCCGCGCCAAATACCAATACTTACTAATGCCACATGAGGGCGCGCAGCTTGTTGCAGTTGACTTCAAAGGTCCCCTGCCTGAGAATAGTGTTGGCCTTATTCTAGGCCGCTCTTCTCTAACATTGAAAGGACTTGTGGTTCATCCTGGTGTAGTAGACCAAGATTATACAGGAGAACTTCAGGTTCTCTGTTCTTGTCCACAAGGCATATTTTCTATTTCCCCGAGAGATAGAATTGCTCAATTGGTTATTCTTCCAAGTTTACATAATTATTTCCCATCCACCGGGGTACCCAGAGACACCAATGGACTTGGTTCTTCAGGAACTGATTTTGCTCACCTGGTAGTTGATCTTAAAACTAGACCTACTTTACAATTAACAATCGAAGGGAAGAACTTTACAGGAATTCTAGATACAGGAGCTGATAAAAGTATTATTTCCTCTAATTGGTGGCCTAAAACATGGCCAGTTACACAATCCTCCCACTCCTTACAGGGGTTGGGGTATGAGGCCAGTCCTGCAATCAGCTCACGTTCCCTAAATTGACAAACACCAGAGGGTCAGACAGGAAGTTTTACACCCTATGTGCTTCCTCTTCCTGTTAACCTCTGGGGAAGAGACATTTTACAGGACTTAGGACTGACACTAACTAATGAATATTCACAACAGGCCATGGAAATTATGAGAAAGATGGGATATAAGGAAGGAAAAGGCCTTGGCAGACGAGAACAAGGAAGATTAAGCCCAATATCTCAAGAAAGTAATACAGGAAGACATGGTCTGGGTTTTCACTAGTTGCCATTGAGGGTTCATTGCCCATACCCTGGCTTACAGAGGAGGCTGTATGGGTACCTCAGTGGCCATTATCCTCTGAGAAATTAGAGGCCGCTACTAAATTAATTGAAGAACAAGTTAAAAATGGTCATTTAGAACCTTCTACTTCTCCTTGGAATACACCTATTTTTGTTATAAAAAAGAAATCAGGAAAATGGAGACTTCTCCATGATTTAAGAGCAATTAATGCACAGATGCAATTGTTTGGCTCAGTCCAAAGAGGTTTACCTTTGCTTTCAGCCTTACCCAGACAATGGAGAATAATAATTATAGATATTAAAGACTGCTTTTTCTCCATTCCCCTACACCCTCAAGACAGACAAAGATTTGCATTTACATTACCTGCTATTAATCACCTTGAACCTGATAAGAGATATCAGTGGAAAGTTTTGCCTCAAGGCATGGCCAATAGTCCTACTATGTGTCAGCTATATGTACAGATGGCCCTTGAACCCGTTAAGAAACAATTTCCTACCCTACTTTGGATTCATTTTATGGATGATATTTTAATATGCCACAAGGAGTTGGCCATTTTACAGAGATCATATCCCTTATTAATTGCTGCATTAGAACAACGAGGTCTACACATTGCCACAGAGAAGGTTCAACTTTCAGAAGTTGGTTCCTTTTTAGGGACAGTTATTTATCCTGAGAAAATAGTTCCTCAAAAACTAGAAATTCGCAGAGATCATTTGCACACCTTAAATGATTTTCAAAAATTATTAGGTGATATAAATTGGTTAAGACCATTCTTAAAAATTCCTTCTGCTGAATTAAAACCTTTGTTTGATATCTTAGAAGGAGATTCTCATATTTCCTCACCAAGAGCACTAACACCGGCTACAAACCATGCCCTGCGATTGGTGGAAGATGCCCTACAAGAAGCTCAGCTAAAACGTATTGATGAGACCAAAACCTTTAATTTGTGTGTCTTTAAGACCAGACGTTTACCGACTGCTGTATTATGGCAGGATGGGCCCTTATTATGGATCCATCCCAATGCATCTCCTGCAAAAATTATTGAATGGTACCCAGATGCAGTCGCTCAGCTTGCCCTTCGAGGATTAAAAGCAGCTGTCACTAATTTTGGAAGAGAGCCTAAAGTTTTAATAGTGCCTTATACTGCACACCAGGTTCAAATATTAACTGCTACCTCTGATGTTTGGGCAGTGTTAGTTACTTCTTTTAATGGCCAAATAGACAATCATTATCCTAAACATCCTATTTTACAATTTGCCTTAACTCAAGCCATTGTATTTCCACATATCATATCTCAAAAACCACTCCCAGATGGGGTAGTGGTATATACAGATGGGTCAAAAACAGGAATAGGTGCCTATGTAGTTGATAATAAAGTCACTGCCAAACAATACCATGAAACTTCACCTCAAATTGTAGAATGCTTGGTGGTACTGGAAGTCTTAAAAACCTTTCCAGGCCCCTTAAATATTATATCTGATTCTCTTTATGTGGTAAATGCAGTTAAAGTCTTGGAAGTTGCTGGACTAATTAAAACATCTAGCAAGCTTGCAGAAGTTTTTCAAAGGATTCAATCTATCCTGGTTAATAGGAGGCATCCTGTGTTTATTACACATATTAGGGCTCACTCAGGTCTACCAGGTCCAATGTCTCATGGAAATGATCTGGCAGATCGAGCCACAAAGTTGATTACTATTGCCTTATCCTCAAAATTAGACTCAGCCAAAGAATTTCATAAAAAATTTCATGTGACAACAGAGACGTTACGTCGTCGGTTTGACATATCTAGAAAAGAAGCTAGAGATATAGTTACTCAATGTCAGAATTGCTGTCAATTTTTACCAGTGCCTCATGTGGGAATTAATCCACGAGGAATTCGACCATTACAGATTTGACAAATGGATGTTACTCATGTCCCATCCTTTGGGAGACTTCAATATTTACATGTTTCTATCGACACCTGTTCTAGAATCATTTTTGCCTCCCCGTTATCGGGAGAAAAGGCAACACATGTTATCCAGCATTGCCTTGAGGCCTGGAGTGCCTGGGGAAAGCCTAAAATTCTTAAAACCGATAATGGACCAGCTTATACTTCTCAGAAGTTTGGACAATTTTGTCGCCAAATGGAGGTGACCCACCTGACAGGTCTACCATACAATCCTCAAGGACAAGACATTATAGAACGGGCTCATCGTACTCTTAAATCTTATTTTTTAAAACAAAAAGGGGGAGTCGAGGAGGCTCTACCCCCAGTGCCACGAGTCACCGTTTCTATAGCACTCTTTACCCTCAATTTTTTGAATTTGGATAGTCAGGGCCATTCGGCTGCTGACCGTCATTGTTTAGAGCCTGATAGGCCAAAGGAGATGGTCAAGTGGAAGGACGTCTTGACCGGACAATGGAATGGCCCGGATCCTATATTAATAAGATCCAGGGGAGCTGTCTGTGTCTTTCCACAGGAAGAAGACAATCCATTCTGGCTACCAGAGCGACTGACGCGAAGGCTCGTGATAACTGAAGATGACACCCCGAAGATTTCATCTACAGATGCTTCCAGTACTAATCTGGACCCTCCAGAATTGGGTTCCTAGTATACGGGGAGAACAACGATGGGCTATATTATCTGCTTTTCCTAAACCTATACCTGTTAGACATGATGCCATGGTATTTCCAAGATTTCTTACAACTAATAAAACCATGGGGCTACCTTATCTTCCCTATGATAAAACGCAGGCCCCCCTGGGAGAAAATCGTTCCTTGCCTGAACGGGGTTCTCTCTGTTTTCAGATTACTGAGACAGGAAACTGTATAACTCTCTCGAAGAGAACCTTGGGGTGGTTTTATGAAAAGAGAGACTGGGTTAAACTAACAACAAAAAAGAATGATAATGAAAAGGACAATAGTTATGTCAAAGAGTTCTCACAGTCCTTTCTACAACCAGCCATTTGGATAGATGGAACATTTTTATCACCCAAACTTATTGATGGAGAGCGTCCTCGTCAACCTAAGGTCTCTCCTTTTTGTAGTCTAGAAGATGAGGGAGCTGTTCTGCCTTGGTCTGATTGTCAATCCAGAGTAACACGATGGACAGATACCAATGAAACCTTTTCCTTTTCACCCAATATGTTGGGAGATCCTGGAGCTGGCGCAGTAATGAGAAAGGGTCCTTTTCTACAGAGCGCTAGTATGAATCCCTTTCACAAGTGGCTACTCTGTGGAGTTAATGGCAGTTGTACCGACCTCAATTCACTAGCCTTTCTCCAGGGTGGAGCGACAGGAAGAACATCCTTTACAGGAGTTATTAATGGAACTATGGTGAAACAGAGTTCAGATCCGGTCCCTCAGTTGACAAATCCTATTCAGTTAATTACTGGAGTTAACAGGATCATTGTAAATCAAACAATATTTTCACCTACACCAGTGTGTGTTTTTCCACCTTTCTTGTTTATTCTCTCAAACTCTTCATTTGAAAAATGCACTAATGATTCATGCATGATGTCTCAGTGTTGGGCTGTTGGACAAGCTAAACGTGCCTTGGTTGCCAGAGTGCCACGATGGGTTCCTGTTCCTGTTGAAACACCCTCTACTCTATCATTATTCAGACAAAAAAGAGACTTTGGCATAACTGCAGCCATAGTAACAGCGATATCAGTCACTGCCATTGCAGCTACAGCTGCTGGGATTGCTATGTCAACCAAAGTCCAAACAGCAGCAGCCTTAAATCAGCTGTCCGCTACAGTGACAGAGACAGCCAACCTCCATACTTCTACTAATGCTGAATTGAAAGGCGGATTGATGATTGTTAATCAGCGCCTAGACTTGGTAGAAGAAAGAATAGATATCCTTTTTCAATTGGCACAACTGGGATGTGAGAGAAGTCTAGGAGCAATCTGTATTACTAGTGTTCAATATGAAAACTTTACTCGAGCAGCTAATTTGTCCAGACAATTGTCTCGTTACCTAGCAGGAGAATGGTCAGAAGGATTTGATGAACTTCTCGAGAAGTTGCGAGCAGCGGTGGCAGCCATCAACGCAACGCGTGTGGACGTTTCGCTGACTGAAAGACTCTCCACCTGGATCTCTTCAGCCTTCTCTTTCTTTGAAGAGTGGGTGGGAGTAGGCATGTTTGGTACAACCCTGTGTTGTGGATTAGTGTTCATACTCTGGTTGGTTTGCAAGCTCAGAGCTCAACAAAAACGTGACAAAGTCGTGATTACCCAAGCACTTGCAGCCTTAGAACAAGGCTCATCTCCCGAAATTTGGTTGTCTATGCTAAAGAAATAGCCAACAAATAGATCCTCAGCTACTACACCCCAAGGGTTCAGCCCATTGCATTGGGTCAGTGAGGAGTTTTAGTCTGACTGGTCCTTGTCTGTGTAGCTCTGGTACCTGAATTTTGAGACAAACAGCCCTTGCACCCCTAGGAGGTGACTCCATTGCACAGGGATGGGTGTTTGCATCTCTCTCGGTTTCTCCTAGCCTTTGCACCCAGAGGACTCGTTTCCATTGCACCTGGTAAGGTGGGAGAGACTGTATCAAACTATTAGTCCTTGATCGCTTATTCCCCCATAATGGAATTTGCTTGATCGGGCTAGAGTTTGAGTTTTGATTGGTACCGTGCCAGACAGACCAAGGACAGCTCTATCTTTTGTCTCCAGGCCAGCTGCCATTGGTCCCAACGACGGGAATAGGTTGATGCCATATGCCAGAGGTACACCATGTGGTGTGAGTTTACCCCATGACGGGCATTACGAGTGGCCACAACCTGGGGCGCACATTCAATGAATGCCAGGTGTGGGTGCGCAACCCTCGTAGCCTAAGACAGGGAGCTCACCATTCTTTGATGCTGGCTATGGGAGAACGTCAACTAGCCTAAGACACGGGAAATGGCCAGTGCTTGTGATTCTCATTTAAAACAAAAAGGGGGAGATGTAGAGAGCCGTGGAGAGCAGAGACATCTCGGGGAAGCGATGTCCTCACAAGTTCTGTAATTTACTGTCTTTGTGTAAGGGGAAAGCGCGCGAAGTCACAAGCCCTTTCCGGGGCATATAGAATTTTATGGGCAACTGACCAACCGGGTATGTACACATCACTCCAGGGGGTATTTAACCAGGGCCTTCCCGGGGCTCGGGGCCTTTTCCGCCAGCCGGTTCCCAACAGCCGGCCTTTTCCCAGTGGGTCTTTTCTCTATAACATCATAATAAAGATCTGCTGAAGAACTTTGGTGTCTGTGTTACTCGCGGGCGAGAACACGCCACCCACACTATAATAAACATTCTACCCCCAATCTATGTATTACATTTAGTATT
>NW_021617952.1:4307-5558 GCF_004785775.1 Grammomys surdaster | reverse complement strand
CTGTAGGACATCTTTGTTTTTATATTCTGGCTAGTACACATAAAGCTCCTATGAATTTAGGTGATTATGTATCCTTCTGGGTTGCTGGGTGGAGTACCTTTTTCATGTATGCACAAGACTGATAGAGCTGGGTCTGGAGGAAGACAGATTTCCTAGTTTCCTGAGGAATCATCATATTGATTTTCATATTGGCTATATTAGTTTGCACTCCTACAAGTGTAAGACTTTTGCGTCTAAATGTAGGATTTTTGGGTCTCAAGAATATCACTGTCCCAGGACACATCCCGGGAGGGACACATTCCTTAGGGACACTTGCTGGATTAACATTCAGAGGAGGAAGGGAGAGGCTGATTAACATTCCTCAGACCACAGGGGTGGGAACCCACCTTCGGGTGAGGAGAGCCCAGAGCACTTAGATACATTCCAGGAATCAGGAAGCTGAGCCCTTAACTTAACAAACCTAGCCAAAGGAAAGGCACTCCTTGTCATAATCTTAGTCACCTAGAGACTTTGTGTGGTTTTCCCTCATGAACTATACTGTACCCATAAACACTGTACCCAGCTCTTGTTCGGCACTCTCTTGCCTGCATATGATTGCAAACCTTATGTGATTGCAGCAAGTCCTGTCTCCATGTGTTTCTGTGGGAGCACATCCCCTGGTTTTAGATATTAGAGTCCAACACAAGCAGTAGTGGGTAAAACACTTGCTTTATATTCTCACTAATATAATGAAAGGTCATTTATGTTATTGATCATAACCACTCTGACATGTGTCATATAGAATCACAAAGTAGTTTTTATTTGCAATTCCATATTGGCTGAGGACGGTGAACGTTTGAGTGTTTCTGAGTCATTTCAGATTGTCTGTTGAGAGTGAAGACCTCTGCAGAGGGGAGACCCTCACTCAAGTCTCAGAAAGTCGCTCCCACCCAGTAATTTGCTCGAGAGACACCATGTACCAGAGGAAAAGGTTTATTTGGGCATGTGACAGCTAGCTGCCTGTCAATTCGTATGCCCATGCAGGAGCTGAATTGGCCCTGACAGCCAGTTTAAGAACGGTTTTTAAGGGGGGAAAACCACAAACCAAGGAATGGGGAAGGGGATGAGGGGTTGTTAAAGTGGCATAACACAAAAATAGTGGAACATTCCAAAGGAACCCAACCTACATGAGTCAGGATCATGTGAAATCTCTGTGTACGCTTACCTTTCTCAAGAATGTGGTCCTGCCCTGTTACTTCGGCCTTGCCCTGT
>NW_021617952.1:0-4207 GCF_004785775.1 Grammomys surdaster | reverse complement strand
CTCAGAAATCCACCTGCCTCTGCCACCCAAGTGCTGGGATTAATGGCATGCACCACCACCGCCCGGCGCCTGTCCACATTCTTAACTTGCTTCATGGCTCTGTTTCTTAGAAAATTTTCCATGTCCTTATAAAAAAAGTCTAAAGAATAATTTATATGTCTGAAAAGGATTCTATATACCCAGCATCTATAATTTTTCAGTCTACAAGAGTTTGTGGTTTAAAACTGTACTCTAGTTTTTAATCTGGAATTTTAGATTTTAGAACATCTAGTTTTGTGAGGTCTGTATTTAGTTTTGTATATTACAACTTTATCAGATGTGGATATGGAACAAACACTTTTCTCATTCCTTAGACTGTCCATTTGCTTTACAGAAGCATCACTGTTTCATGAGATCCAACTTACAAATTGTTGATCTTAGCGCCTGCACTATTAGTGTTCTGTTCAGAAGGCTGACTCCTCCTCTGACAGTGAATTCAGGGAAGTTCTCCCCTTACTCTTCTCTCAGGTTTACTGTGTCTGGGCTAATCTTAAGTCTTTCATCCACTTGGATATGAGTTTTGTGCAGGGAGAAGAATATAGGTCTATTTGCATTCTTTTCTGTATAGAGCTAGAATTTAACAAGCACCACTTTGCTAAGCCCTGTCCCTGGGACAGGGAATAGTTTCAGCCTTCCAGGAATGTTGATGGCTGCTCTGGCAATAAATAAGCCTTGCTTGTATAGTAATGTACATATTATCCAGACCCAGTAGCAGTGGAGGACTCTTTCCTTCAGAGGAATGTCCTCCCTTGAATGTTAATGACTCCATGATGGTGAGAAGTAACAGGAGTCCTGAAGTTGAGGGTGTGGCTATGTCTCTGCAAAGTGGTAAAAACTGGGATTTCAGGACAGCCTTTAAGACTATGGGAAAAGCTCTAATTACATGAGTTTAAAAATATACAATTTCTCAACTATGCAAAAAATACAGATGCAATATAAATTATATGTGGGGCTCTTTAATGAATCTTAAAAAAAATAAAGGGAGATACACTATGAGCTAGTGAATGAGAAAAATGCAAAAGTAGGGAAATAAAAAGGCAGGCACATTCCTGAGTTCAAGGTCAGTTTGGTATGCAGCAAGTCCAGGCTCAGGAGTGGTAAAATGTTAATTTCAAGGTAGGGTCCCATGCTATTAGATTAGTGTGTGATTAACAAAGACAGTCACATCTCTGAATTCTTTTGCAATGTTAATAAAAAAATCTATGTTTGCTGTCTCTTAAGAATGGAGGGACTTGTTGGGCAGTGGTGGCACACCCCTTTAATCCCAGCATTTGGAAGGCAGAAGCAGGTGGATTTCTGAGTTCAAGGCCAGCCTAGTCTACAGAGTGTGTCCCCGGACAGTCAAGACTGCACAGAGAAACCCTGTCTCAAAAAACCAAAAAAAATTTAAAAAATTAAAAACTAAAAAGAATGGAGGGACTTGGGTTATAGGATGGTGATTCCTGAGAGACTCCAAAGGAAACTTTGAGTAAATTGAGATTGGACTGATATGTAAAATAAAGACTGGACTTGTGTTCTATGGGAGATGTGGTATCCAGAAAATGTTATAGGAAAGAGAGAACTACTTGGAGAACACACACACACACACACACACACACAGAGAGAGAGAGCATGGACAGAAATCTCTTAGTATAACAAGAATGCAGGACATGGACAGAGAGATCTCTTAGTACAGCCAGAAAGGAGAATATACACAGAGAGATCTCCAGGGAGAAAGCAGATCATAGAGAGAAGCTGACTGAAAAAAACATATCAAGCGGAACACACAGGTCATCAGCTTGAATCCACACTTTGACTTCCAATCATTCTTTTCGCTGTTCCCAGGGACTCCATGTCTCAGAACCTCTTTTAGAGCCATGCCAAGACTGTTCCTTAGCACCACTTGTTTAAGGATGTCCTGTTGTTCTCAGTGTGTCTAGGTGGATTCCTTAGCAAACACCAGGTAGAATGGAATTATATGTGGTTGGAATTATCTCTGGGTGTTCAACTCTATTCCATTGACAAACTTGTGCCTTTGTATGCTAATACCATGCAGCTAATATTATTTTTGTTCCAGATTGCTTTAGTCTCCTGGGTTTTTGTCCTGGGAGCTGGAACCTGACACTTCAAGATCTGTAAACTCTTTTTTGGGCATTTTGTCAGGAATTGTTGAATTTGTACATTATTTTTGTGAAGATGGGTATTTTTTACTGCATTAATCCTACCAATTCATGAGCATGAGAGATCTTCCCATCTTCTTATATCTACTTTAATTTCTTCAAATAATTGAAATTATCATAGAAACATTTCATTTGCATTTCTTCTTCTTCTTTTTTTGTTTTGTTTTGTTTTTTTGGTTTTTTTTGAGACAGGATTTCTCTGTATAGCCCTGGCTGTCCTGGGACTCACTCTGTAAACCAGGCTGGCCTCAAACTCAGAAATCTGCCTGCCTCTGCCTCCCAAGTGCTGGGATTAAAGGCATGGGTCACCACTGCCCGGGTCATTTGCTTTTCTAAAGTGATTTGCCACTTCAGATTCCATATCTTCCATTATTATGAATCTCCGCTAGTGTCATCCTAATAAATTCTATGAAGTTGTGAGTGTTTCTACATGAATCCCCGGATTCTCTTGAATTCCAGCAGATTCTCCCTGAATTCCTCTCTCCACCTTCAACTGATCCCTCCCATTGCTGTCCCCCTCAATCCAAGTCCAGCCACAGAATCTGTTCTCTTTCTTGTTACCAGGGAGATCAATGTCATTCCCTCCACAATAATACTTTTTTTTTCAAATGTTGTTTATTTTACTGATTTACATTTTAAGTGTTATCCCTCTTTCTGGTTTCCCCTCTGTAACCCCTCTAACCCATACATCTCATACATGCTTCTATGAAGGTGCACCCCACCCATCTACTTCCACCTCACTGCCCTAGCCTTCCCTGATACTGGTCCACTGGGCCTCCATAGGACCAAGGTTCTCCCTTCCCATTTATTCCAGAAATGTCAGTTCTCTGCTATATATCCAGCTGGAGCCATGGGACCTTCCATGTGTACTCTTTGGTTGGTGGTTTCATCCCTGGGAGTTCTTGGAGAGGTCTGATTAGTTGATATTGTTGTTCTTCCTATGGGGTCACAAACCCCTTCAGCTCCTTCATTCCTTCCCCCAACTCCTCCATTGGTATTGACTGTGAACATCTACATCTGTATTGGTCATGCTCTGTTACAACTTCTCTGGGCACAGCTATGTGAGGCTCCTGTCAGCAAGCACTTCTTGGCATGAGCAATAGTGTCTTGGTTTGGTGGTTGCATATGGGATGGATCCCTAGGTGGGGAAGTCTCTGGATGGCATTTCCTTCAATCTCTTCTCCACTCTTTGTCCCTGTATAGTTCCTTTTGACAGGAGCAATTCTTGGTTAATATTTTTGAGATTGGTGGGTAGCCCCATTACTCAACCGGGGGCCATGCCTAACCACTGGATATGGTCTCTACTGGACCAATCTCCCCTTTGTTGGCTATTTGGTTAATGTCATCCCCACTGGGTCCTGGGACCTCTTGCATCCCTGGCGTTTAGGACATTCTAGTGACTATACCCAGTAGCACACCCCACTGCTACACACCTCTCTTGTTCAATTTCCTGCCCCTCTGTACTTCTATCCTATTCCTCCCACACCTAATTCAGCCACCTTTTTCCCCTCCCCCTTTCTCTCTTCCTCCTGCCCTCTGCATCCAGTGATTATCTTGTTCCCACTTCTGAGTAGGACTGAAGCATCCACACTTTGGTCTTTCTTCTTCCTGGGTTTCATACAGTTTGTGAGTACCATCCTGAGTATTCCCAGCTTTTTGGCTAATAGTTACCTATCAGTGAGTATGGACTATTTGTGTCCTGTGACTGGTTTCCTCTCTCAGGATAATGTTTTATAGTTCCATCCAGTTGCCTAAGAATTTCATGAAGTCATTGTTTTTTATAGCTGAGTAGTAGTAGTCCATTGTGTAAACGTACCACATTTCTTGTATCCATTCCTCTGTTGAGGGACATCTGGGTTCTTTCCAGCTTCTGGCTATTATAAGTAAGGCTGCTGTGAACATAGTGTAGCATGTGTCCTTGTTAGATGTTGAAGCATCTTTTGGATATATCCCCAGGAGTGGTACAGCTGGGTCCTCCAGTAGAACTATTTCCAGTTTTCTGAGGTACC
>NW_021617951.1:0-26896 GCF_004785775.1 Grammomys surdaster | reverse complement strand
AATATGTGTTCTTTTATGTCTTTGGAAACTATAGTGATATAAACAGGCTTTTCCATGCTCATTTCATTCATAAGATTTCTCCAAAGTGTGTATTCCTTGAAGTATTTGGAGAAGACGGTGACACCACATGCATTACACTCATAGGGCCTCTCTCCACCATGTGCGCCTTCATGTGTTTGGAGACAACTGTGATATGCAAATGCTTTCTAACATTGACTAAATTCATGAGGTTTCTCTCCTGCACATTTTCTTTTGTGTATTCAGAGATGACTGTCCTGGAAAGGCTTTAACTCATTCATGACATTCATGCAGTTTCTCTACATTATGTGTTGTTTTATGTATTGGGGGATAACTGTAACTCCCAAGAGCTTAATACACTGATTACTTTGAGAAGGTTGCTCTCTTGAAAGTGTTCTATTATGTATTTGCAGATGAGAGTGAATTCACAAGGTTTTACCACAGTGATTATATTAACAGGGGTTCTCTCCAGAGTGATTATTTTGTGTCTGTAAAGAACAATGATATGCAAAGGCTGAACCACATCGATAGCATTCATGTGATTTATCTATCGTATGGATCTTTTATAAGTCTGCAGATGACCATGACTTACAAATGCTTTAGAACACTGATTACATTCATAAGATTTCTCTCTATTATGTGCTGTTTTATAATAATAGAGACTACAAGGTTGTGAAAAGTTTTTAACTCATTGATTGCATTTGTGAGGTTTCCTTCCAGTATGGGTCTTTTATGTTTGGGAAAGAAGTAGGAAGTGCAAAGGCTTTAACACACTGAATACTGTCTTAGTCAGGGTTTCTATTCTTGTACAAATATCATGAACTATAAGGAAGTTGGGCAGGAAAGGGTTTATTGAGCTTACACTTCCAAGTTGCTGTTCCTAACCAAAGGAAGTCAGGACTGGAACTAAGCAAGTCAAAAAGCAGAAGCTGACCCAGAGGCCATGGAAGGATGTTATTTACTGGTTTGCTTCTCCTGGCTTGACATCATTCTACTTATTAGAGGAACAATGTGTATAGGCGAAGAGATTATGATGTCAACAGATCAAGGTTGTGTAATGCCCAAAATTAACCTATATGACTCACCTGCCCAGGGAACAGGTAACTTCCTGGAATACTGAATTTGTAGTTCTTGGAAAATAACAAAGTCCCATAGAACCCAAGACTACCATCCCAAGAATGAAGAGACCCACAGTGGGCCCTCTCAAATTATCACTAATTCATAAAATGCTATACAGCTGAATCTCATGGAGGCAGTTCCTCAAATAAAGCTCCTTTCTCTGTGATAACTCCAGCCCATGTCAAGTTCCACACAAAACCAGCCAGTACAATTACATTCATAGTTCTTCTCCAACATGGGCTCTTTTATAATTTTGCAGAAAATAACTTTGTAAAAAGCCTTTTGTCACATGGATTATATTAATAAGATTTCTCTCCAGTATGTGGTCTTCTACAGTTTTGGAGACATCTCCCTTGTAAGTAGGCTTTATCACGTTAATTTCATTCTTAAGGGTTATTTGCACTATGTTTTCTTTTATGATATTGTAGAGTACGCTGTTGTGAAAATGCTTTACCACATTGAGTACATGCATGAGGTTTCTCTCCAGTATGTGTTCTCTTATGACATTTGAGAGTACTGGATCTTGCAAAGGCTTTACCACATTGATTACATTCATAAGGTTTCTCTCCAGTATGTGTTCTTTTATGACATTGGAGATGACTCTGATGTGAAAAGACTTTACCACATTGATTGCATTCATAAGGTTTCTCTCCAGTATGTGTTCTTTTATGACATTTGAGAGTACTCTGATCTGAAAAGGCTTTACCACAGTGATTACATTCATAAGGTTTCTCTCCAGTATGTGTTCTATTATGACATTTGAGAGTACTGGATTTTGCAAAGGCTTTACCACAATGATGACATTCAAAAGGTTTCACTCCAGTGTGAATTCTCATATGACACTGGAGATGAGTGGTTCTTGCAAAGGCTTTACCACATTGATGACATCCATAAGGTTTCTCTCCAGTATGTGTTCTTTTATGACACTGGAGAGTACTTTGTTGTGAAAAGACTTTACCACATTGATTACATTCATAAGGTTTCTCTCCAGTATGTGTTCTTTTATGATGTTGGAGAACATTGTGACATGAAAAGGCTTTACTACATTGATGACATTCATAAGGTTTCTCTCCAGTATGTGTTCTTTTATGACTTTTGAGATTACTGTGATATGAAAATGCTTTACCACATTGATTACATTCATAAGGTTTCTCTCCAGTATGTATTCTTTTATGACATTGGAGATGACTCTGTTGTGAAAAGACTTTACCACATTGATTACATTTATAAGGTTTCTCTCCAGTATGTATTCTTTTATGAATTTTGAGAGTACTGTGTTTTGAAAAGTTTTTACCACACTCATTACATTCATATGGTTTCTTCTCGCTGTGACTTCTTACATGTCTGCAATGATAATTGGCACAAGTAAAAGCTTTACCAATTTCATTATCCTGATCAATCATTTAATGAATATGAATTAATTTTACAGTTTGGTTTAATAATGGAGAAGAACCATATCTTAAGGTTTTATCACTTCATATATACATAGTGATCTCCCGAACTCTGGCTTGATGCCTCTTTGAAAACACCTGTGATGACAAGAATATTTAATACATGTCTCACAGGTGTAACATCATTTTTCTCTATGAGATTTCTATACGATATATTTCATGTATCTGAAGGAAAATGCAAAAAGGAGACCTTTGTAACACTGATTGTATTCATAAATTTTCTGTAGTGTGAATCACACCACATTAGAACTGTGAACCAGGAAAAACAGAAAAATTTACACTTTTCTAATACCCATGGGGGTATTCTGCAGTGTGACTTTGGGGATGTTCCCAGTAAAGTCAGAAAACCAATAAATGGCAAACTTCTACCATATTCATAAAATCTATCAAAGGCATTATATTACATATCTTCTCACTGTTCTAAAAATAGGGATGTTGCTCCTTTAAATATTCCTATGCTTACATAAGTTTTGTTTTTATTCTGACACTTGATATACACATAAAAAGAAGAAATGAAAGCTTTCCAAATTGAATCAACACCATTTGAGTTTTTGTTTCATCTCAACATACTGTATGTGGATTGAGGTTTCTCCAAGGCAACATTCTTGACTCTCATAAACTGACCTCTCAGTAAACTTAACAATGTCACTATAAAAATATGAGTATCACTGAATTTAACACGGACTGTTTACTTATTGCATGGCTTTGGATATATGTTTATCACTATTCAATGTGCAACATCTAAATATTATAAGACTGATCAGATTGGTAGTTCCACAGCATAGCTCTAATGGAGTTACAAATCAAATAAAGACATCTCTTAAGGAATTGTTTCTATGTCTCCTTCCTTAGAGGAATGCCTTGCAAACACAAGTCAGATAACTGACATTAAGGCCCATGGCTTTGTGAGAATATTTTAATCATAGCTATACTTAAAGGACTGATATCTTACATGCTTCCTTTACTTTCCAGTTTCCAGCACATATTAAAATTGCCTCAGAGGCATATATGTTTCAGTTTGCACATTAACATTACCTTTTGTATCGTCTAGTATTTTGAAATTCTGTTTCCATATGGTGGTCTTCCCAATTGTACCCTAAAACACAGTATGAGAAAATGAGTGATATAGTATTGGAAATTAGGCAAAAGTCAACTTACTGTGGTTTTTCACAGCACTGACTCTGATTTATTTTACTTAATCTTCCATGTTCCCAATTCAAATAACAGAGTGTCATCAATAATCAAGAAATATTTGTCCCCTTATTTTGAAAAACAAAAGAAAATTCACAGTCTTACCTATAGCAGTGAGGTTCCAGTAGGTCTCCAGCATCACATCTTTGTAGAGATTCTTCTGGGAAGGATCCAGCATTTCCCACTCGTCTTTAGTGAAGTTGACGTGCAAGTCATCAAAATTCATTGCATCCTAAAATATGTGTACAACACAAAGCATGATACTGACATCATGTAAATAAGGGTATGCTTCCTAGACAATATAATCATATATTTCTAGTGATACCATCATTTATTTCTTGGACACAGAAGTTATAATCTAATCGCCATGTCATTTTAAAAGGAAATTGTATTATGAGTATTCCATGTGACACTTCTGAACCCACTGAATAGGATATAGCTTTGCAAGAGAAATGCCAATTCAGAGGGAGATGGAGAGGGAAACAGACCAACAGCACTGAGCACACATTAAACAAATTGTATAAACAATTAGTAACTACAGAAATGCTGGACAACCTCGGTGGTTTTGCTCATGTCTTTAATCTCAGAGGCACAGGCAGCTGTATGTCCTTGAGCTTGATGCCATCATGGTCAATGCAACAAGTTCCAGGACAGCAAAAGTTACATATTAAGTCACTCATGCCCATGTAAAAATCAACCAAGGAAACAGAAATGATAGAGAGAACTCATAGTTCTTTACTGAAGTTCCTACAAAGAATTAGACATTAAAAGCAGTTCTGTATTCATCTTAGAGAAATGGAAAGTATACCAGTTTAAAATGATACATTAATAAAAATTTACTAAAACAGAACGCATGTTTAAACAGATACAAATGGACTGATAAAAATATTAGTAATCTAAATATTGATCATAAATAAGCAACATAGGGCAGGAGAATGAGATAACTCAGAAGTGGAAAGTTCTGGCTGGTCTTACACAAAATGGTGGTCAATTTAAAACATCTACATGGGAACCAACAACTACCCATAACATGAAGATCAAGAGTTGTGAACCCACATTCCGACAAAACTCAAGATGAGGTACATATGATAATCATATTCAGGCACAGAGGTAAAATATTCCTATTTGTCCAAAATTTTCAGAAGAAACACACAAGCAAAGAAGAACATCATACAACTGGAATCCAGTGATTCTTAAGCCTCCAGCAGAATTGATATGATGAGCATAGGCCATATTTAGAAATAGAATATTATCTTTATATTGGGACAAATTTCAAAATTTAAGATGTGGATAAAGAGCAGCACAGAAGCTTGTATTTATTTTACAATAATATGTCAGGTGGCTTGTGTGGTTTCTATATCTACTATCAAGACATGAAGGGCTTCCTAGAGAAATTTTGTCTTGGAAAAATAAAAGCAATAAAGTTTAAAATATAAAACCAACAGACTTGCAAAACATATTAACATTGAAGAGCAAATATTTATACAGTGTCTTATGTGATTTCGGGACAGAGACTAATGGTGAATGTATGGGATCATGTGATCAAAGCTGAAAGATCAAATTCAACGACAATACAGTTGACACACAGAACAAAATTAGTCCCATCTAAAAGAAATGCAGGGGTATGGCTATAGGAGAGATTGAGGGAGTGGCCAGTGAAAACCTGCCCAACTTCATGAAGCTCATAAAAAAGAAAACCAAAGTGTGGGTGCTTTGGCCCTTCTTAGAAGGAGTAACAAAATACTCATGGGGGCAAGTGGAGACAAAGAGTGGGACAGAAACTGAAGGAGGCGCCATAGAGACTGTTCTACATGGGTCTCCCTTGGGCAGTTAGGAAAGGTAGATGCTGATGTGGATGCCAGGAAGTGCATGCTGACAGGAACCTGATATAGCTGTCTCCTTAGAGGTCTGCCTGAGTCTGAAATATAGATATGTGGATGCTCACCGCTAATCATTGAACTGATCAAGGGGTTCCCAATTGAGGAGTGAGAGATAAGACTGCATTAGCTGAAAGGATTTGTGGCCCTATGGGGAGACCAACAATACCAACCAACCCGAGGCCCCAGGGTCTAAACCACCAGCCTGGGAGCACAAAGGGAGGAACCAATGGCCCCAGTTTTATGCATAGGGGAGGATGACATTGTCAGTCATAGTTGTGTGAGGAAGTCCTTGGTCCAGTGAAGGTTGGACACCCCAGTGTGGGGAAAATCGTGGGTGAGGAGGTGGGAGTGGGAGGGTGGCTCGGGGCATATCCTCAAAGAAGCAGGAGGAGTGGGGGTGGGATAGGGGTTTCCTGGGTGGGGGGGGAATGGGGAAAGGGGATTACATCTGAAATGTAAGTAAAATATCTAATAAAATCACACATACCCATGTGCACACACATGACCTCATGCGCACAAGCACATGCACACACAGACACATACACACACACAAACTTGTGACTCTGCAGAGTACTCTGAGGACCCAATCACAAATTAAAAACCAGAGATCAATATGAATAAAAAAAGATATATCCAAGTTACAGAGACCCCAAAGACCAACAGAAGCCTATTAAAATGCAAACACACAAAAGTCATAATAAAGACTCTCACCAGTATACCTAGCATCAGGTCCAAACAGAGAGATCAAGTCTAGGGGAGTTGTGTATTTTAATTGTAGTTACACCAACATTGTGGCATTAACATACAGGTCAGCAACTTAATATTTTAGAAACTGTATGCCTGGCATAATTTGCAGGAAACAAACAAGGGGCAAAATCATCTGACAACCATGATGGGTAGGGTAATTTTATTTTTCTCTGTAAGGTGTGTTAGTTATTTATATGTACTTTAATCTTGCCAATGTACCTTCACTGGCTGTTGATAAGGGGGGTTTCTCATAGCATGTTTCTCAACTGAATATTGTGCACTCTCAAAAACAGAACTGTTTGGGCTTTACAAACACATCTTTGTGTCTAAGCCCCTTAGTATTCAGCTGTCCAACCACAAGCCATGCCTGAAAATATGCAAGTTTGGCTTTCCATAGATCTACCACACTATTTGTGATCCCAGATGCAATTTTCACAGTTGCCTCTGCCACTGTACTAAACACCAGAGGCAACTTAACCTTGCTCCTCACTATGTCTCTTTGTGGATTGCTAAGATCATCTCTTCCTGCCTGTCTCTTCCCCATGCTCCCAACATGAGCAAGCATTCCCTCTTGAGCATACCCACCGAACAGATCGGGAAAAGAGGCAAAACAATCTCTGAGCATCTAAAAATCGAACAGTAACCCAGGAATGAAACTTCCAAACAAACAAGACAAATCCAGAAACAAGTACCTAGACCAATCATCACCTCAAACCCAGATACCTAGATACCAGCATAGGAATACAATAAATAACAGCAAGGAAAATATGTCATCAAGAAATACAAGCTATCCTATCACAGCAGGTCATTAGAAATCAAAATATGTAACAGATATTTTGCAAAAGAGTTTGTTTGGGAGAAGTGAGAGGAGTGAGAACCTGGGGAAGGGATAGAAGTACACAAGAGGACCTACAGACAGACAGACAGACAGACAGACAGACAGGGAGCAGAGAGAGCGCCATGAGGGTATAAACAGAGAATAGAGAAGGGTCATGTGCAGAGAATAGACAGGAAACAAACGTGCAGACCTGCTGTATTTGGTGGTCCATGTATATAAAGCACACCTGAGAACAGCAGCAGGTGGGGGAGGCAGGGAATGACTTAAGCATTTGCTAAGTCCCTGAAGGCAGGCAACTGAAATTGTCTGTACACTGACAACTACAGAGGCAAGGTTCACCCACAGAACAGGAAGGGAAGATAAATAGAAAAATGGACATAATGGTCAAAAACAAAAATGTTGAGTGTAACAGTATCATGGAAATAAGCAACTAGGGACACTGCAACATATGAGAAAGAAAAAACTACAGATGAGTGGAAGGTAAGAAGAGAATATCAGGTTAAAAGTCTATAAATTATTATCAACAAACTCATAAATGAAAAATTTCCTAAACTAAAGAAAAAGATGCCTATAACAGTAAAGAAGCATTGAAAATACCAAATAGATTAGACAAAAAAGAGTCCCTTTGCTGCATAACAATCAAAACCGTAAACATATAAAGAACTCTAAAAAACTGCCACAAAAAAAATTGGCCAAAACAAAACATAAACAAGTAACATGCAAAAGCAGAAGTATTACATATATACCTGTCTTCTTAACGTATACTATAAAAGAAAAAATGTTTGGACGCATGTTCTGCAGACACAAAGAAACCACCTATGTTTCTCCAAGCAAACAAATGATCCAAATGTTTTGGGCCAATTCGGAATCAGCCATGATAGTGAAGTTATTCATAGGTCACTGCCTGATTTGGTAAGTGAGAAGCACCACAAGGGACCACACAGGTGGTCACATCTGGCTGATGTTTTCCCTCCAGGCTCAGAGAGGACCCACCAAACCAGCTCCCACTGCTCAACCACCTGCTCCTCCCCATTGTGGACATTTTTTTCCTGTACTCACCATGTCTCAATTTCAGAGCTTCCTTTGGGTCCTCTCACAGCTCCCAACAGCACAGCTCAGAGCAGGAAGCACAGAACTATCCAAGCCAGCACAGTTGCATCAAGCTTGCAGAGAGCAACAGGAAGATCCCACCTCTTTGTCTGACTGGCAGGTCCACCTGGATGCCTGATTGGCTAGTGAATTTTCCTCAAGGTTAAAGTGTGCTTCCTGTCCAGGGTCAGTCCTTTCCAGATCTCAGGAGTGGTTTGCACCTCATTAGCATTTGTGGCTCTCCTCCAGGAGAAATTTCACCTCACCCAGCCCTGGGGGAGAACTCACCATTCCAGCTCAGGCTATTCAGATACTTGTTCCAACCCCCCTCTGTGAGCATTGATCCTCCACTTACCAGGACCTGACTTCAAATCTTGCCTGAGCTTTCCTCACAGCCATGAATAGCTTTCATAGGTGCAGTGGAGGTATCAGTCTGACCCAGAAATGGGAGAGTGCCCAGTCTATTAACATTCAAGAAGGATTTTAGGAAACAATAGTTTTGTTTTGTGGCTTCAGGCTGGGCTCAGGGAAACTGCAACTCCCTTTCACCAGACAGTTGGTATGAAACAACCCTGGGAGAAAAGCCAGAAACATAAGGGAAAAACTGTTGAGCACTATTGTGAACCAGCACAGCTTCATCAGTGATGAAGCAGAGAAAAATCATACTTGTATTAGTACAGGTTCTCTAGATAAACATATCTCAAACCATAGAGAGAATGAATCTCTCTATACATATTGAACGGATATTTAATAGAATGTCCCAATAAAGGCTGTCAGCCAAGGGAAAAAGCAAAGGCTGGTCGATTTCATGTTACAGGAAATTACAGCTGATCATCAGTATATACTACAATATTGAAGAAATAAGTACTTACTAATATAATGAGTAGAAGTTATAATAGTCCTAACAGTCTGACTTTTGTGGATGTTTCCCCACTCACATAACAAAATCCTTCCATGACATCTTCAATGACAGTCTTATTTTCAGAACCCTTGTCTTCACTTTAGTTTTATTTTGGCCCCTTAGAGGACTCTTCTCTGAGGCACCATAAATGCTGCTCTTTTTTACCACTGCTTTGGTCAGTATGAAAATGTAGGATAATCCATTTTACAAACAGCAAAGAATACAGATATCCTCTCAAGGCTGACTAGTGTGCCAGCCCACTCATATTCATCTTGCCACTGCACCAAGAGTGTTGGATTCACGGAGCATTTGTGAGAAATCTAAGAATGGGAAAGATGTGGACAGTGGTGGCACACACCTTTAATCCCACCACTTGGGAGACAGAGGCAGGCACATTTCTGAGTTCAAAACCAACCTGGTCTACAAAGTGAGCTCCAGGAAAGCCAGGGCTCCACAGAGAAACCCTGTCTCGAAACACAAATAAACAAAAAAAAAAAAAAAGAAAGAAAGAAACAAAAAAGAAAAAAAAGAATGGGAAAGACTAAATACAGGAATGTAAGACACATTGCCATACAACCATTTCTTCAAATGAGGTAACGAAGGTAGTTCAGGTACTTGTGGTGGCCATGCAAACCAGAGGATCTGAATTCCATTAAAAGGATTCTTGAAGAAAACCAAAGATGCTGATTGGAACTAGCATTCTCAGTGAATTATGTGATTATATACAGATTCATTGAGCATGCACAGGAATGAGAGACACCATTATGCAGATCATCCTCTATGGATTTGCTATATCTATCCCTTTGCTATAACTTGGTCTGGTCTCTCACACCATATAAACAAGACTATAAAAGTTTCCAACACAGTCATCTTCAAGTACATACACAAAGACACAGAGGGGGGGTGTAGGGAGGGAGAGGGAGAGAGAGAGAGACTAAACATACACAACACAGACATGCAGGTGGCACACGCCTTTAATCCCAGCACTTGGGAGGCAGCAGCAGGCAGATTTCTGAGTTCGAGGCCAGCCTGGTCTACAAAGTGAGTTCCAGGACAGCCAGGGCTATACAGAGAAACCCTGTCTCGGAAAAAAAAAAACCCACAGACACACACAAAACACAGACAAACAAATAAATTTTCCTGCCACATCAGGAACTTTCTCATCAATCAAGTGCATTACCTACCTTCTACTAAAACTGGCATGAGATGTGCACTAAACCACAATTTCAAAAGATATTCTCTCTTTTTGTGTAAGTTAAAGAAGCTTGCAGAGTTTACAGAGTAGGGGTAATTTGATTTAAATCAACATAAGTATAAAAATGTTATGTTAACAGCACAAAGTTTAGGATATTTGAAAACTACTTTCATTATACAATATTCACAGTGAGTCAAGGCCAAAAAGAAAGAAGAAAGGAGTACCAGAGATTATGAAGGACATCCATTACTAGGGAAGTACCTGAAAAACTATTGAGAACCCATCTGACAAGTGTTTCTATTTGATGCTAAGAAAGGCCTATGTGTTGTTCTCAGCATATGTATTTAGTGATAAACTGTGATGCAAGATGATCTCAAACTAATTGTGTAAAGCATGAAGATATTCTTCAATGTTGTTCTTTCTGCTCCAACTCCTGGGTGCTGGGGTTATATACATGGGCACGAAGTCTATTTGTATAGTACTTGTGAATCAGATCAGGTCTTTAGCCACATTAAACAAAACTCTACAAGTTATCATTCCTGTCAATGTCTTTTAAAGTTAAATAAGAATGCAAGAGAAAATAATCCTGTAAAGAGCAGTACACATGATAAAATCTACACTGGCAAGGTGGATAACAATAAACACTAATATCGAACATAACAATTAAAATTATAGCATTTATTTAATAAGAAAAATTAATAACATGTGGGTGTTCAGTCTGGTGAATGTCTTTGTACCACACACATACTATTCCCACAGAGATGAGAAGCAGGCATCAGATTCCACCAAAATTTGAGTTAATCAGGTTTGTAGCTTTTATGTGAGTCCTGTGAGACTGCAACAAATTTTGTTAATGGAGAACACATCTATACTGCCCACACTACACTTGACTTTTGTCTTTCCAACCAAGTGTGCTGGATCACTCCCAATCAAAGAGTGAAAATTTGGAAACTTACAGTCACAGTACATGAGGTAGATATTCTAATTGTCTTAAGTGGCCACAAATTCATACAAGGCTCCAGTGAGTTCAGGAACCAGCCACAGGATCACTGATTGTCAGTTAGAAACAGATTTGTCACCTCACATCTAGGATAATAATGCAGATTAGGCCCAGCAGATGACATATACAATTGAGAAAACCCTCCTTATTGTGAATGTGGGTAAGAGAAAGGTGAACATCTGAGACAGCAACGTTGGGAGGAACCTTACTAGTAGGAGGAGTGGATAGAGCCTGCCTCAGGGTTAACATGCATCAGCTTGAATGTGTCTAGCATCTACAAGATTAAGAAGGTTAGTTAATGCTGGTCTTTTACTCTTGGCGATCTCATAGCATACTGAAGAAGAGTTTCTTCCAGTGCTTTGTTCTTGTGAAGATCCCTAGAAAAAATCTCATTACTGAAAGTGACAGTGAATGAGAGAGTCAATGTGTGGGACAAGAAACCTTGTGCAACTCCAGCTTGGTTATGGAAAAACAGGATAAAAAGAATCTATGGTCACCTGATCTTCATGTGAGTGAGGGTGCAAGTTCTTGCCCTATAGAACCTAAGACATCTGGTTTTCCATTCCTCACTTAATCTGGAATCTCTATCTGATGTCCTCATATAAATATATCGTGTCAGGAGCCATAATAGGACAAGCTGAATACTAGCAGGTGATCTTCCTGAGATGGTGTGCTTCAGATTATTATATAATCTGCTACAGATTCTCTCTTATTACGCAAGGCCCAAAGAGAATTAATTTTAGGAAATATTCCTGCTATTAATATGCTTTTCTTGTTATTATTAAACATAGATAACAATCTCTAAGCAATAGTTCGCCACTTTGGAACAGATCTCTACAAATCTATGAAGATGTACTGTCCTGTAGTGATGCTATATAGACAAGTAGATGACTTCTTACGTCTTAACGATGATCCCATAAGAATTCTTAAAATTATATGTGTGATTATGAAGCTCTTAGATAGTGGGACTCTTATTATGTCCTTTTCTGATAGTCAAAACTGCAATGAGAACTCTGCCAGTCCTCCAAGTGTCATCAGTTAATTGCCCTTAGATAGTAACCAGACTCTCTCCTGCTCAGAGCACATTCCAATAAGGTTGTAAAATAATTAAACAAAGGTCACTAAAAGGGAACTCACAATCTATTGTAGGTCTAGGACAGAAGAGAAAATATTGCCTGGGTTTATCTATACAAAACTTCACTAATTTCTTAGTTAAAATTTTAAACCTTCAGGGAACCTGTGGAGCTAGACAGGTGATAGATGTTTAGCTAGATAATTGCTCCTAATGGATATGCATGTATAAACATTCTCTGTTGTAAACTTCTACTTCAAATTATGATTTGAATTTTGGTGTGAACTTGTGATTAACTTTGTAGCATGTGATCACGTACTCTGAAAGATGTATAAGTACTGAAGAAAAAGACAAAGTAGTAGAGTAGAGTAATCATAGATGTAGAGGTTCGTTAGGAGCCATTCATCCCTTCTTTCCTTTTCCCCTGCTTAGAATCTTTCACTTAGAAATTTTCCTTTGTTAGAATGTTTTTCTTTTCCCCACTTAGGACTTTTCTACTTTTCCCCTTAAACAGCTTTCATAGGAAACTTTTTACACTTTCTAATAAACTCAATCATAACTTCTCTAAGTGCTTTTTCATCCTGGGACCTCAGACTAGCAGGCATAAGTCAGGGCCCAGCAGTTCTGGCTGAAATAGAACAAAGGCCACTTTGCCTAATCCTCTGCTGTTAGGCTACAGGTGTTAATCACCTAAGCCTGCAATCTTTTACCCTCAGAAAAAGTTTTTAGGACTTTTTAGAAGTTATCATCAGCATTTCACTACAGGTCAGTAAGCCAGAATGCTCTGAGACCCTCAGACTTTAAAGCCATCACCAGGGTCCTGCCCTCTGCCCTGCCACTACCCACTCCAGGCTGGAAGGCTCACTGCACAGATCTATCAACAGGAGAGACCAAGACTGAGCCACTGACATGGGAACATTCCCCAGGGTTACCTGCCAATGACTTGGTTGAAGGTTGACTACATTGGACTCCTGCCTCTCTAAAAGGATAATGCTTCATCCTTACTGGAGCAGATATATTTCTGTCTGTGGAGTTATATTTCCTTCATATAAATGTTTCTCCCAAAACCACAATATTACAGAATGCCTTACATGCAGTTGGAGAGTCCTTTATTCACTATCATGGTATTCAACACACTATTGCATCTGACCAACAAACTTACTTCAAAGTCAGGTAAGCATGACAGTGGGTCCCCAAAGTGTGTTACACAATTTATGTCTGGAGTGCAGGAGATCCTTTAGGGTATCTATTGGTTCTGCGAAGTTTTTTATTAAAGAATACTCAAAAATCCAACAGCCTAATCCATACAGAGTGACAAAGGGCACAGATATATCAGAAATAAAAGTATGGGTCACTCTTCTAGGAAAAGGTTTACAATTTGCTGAGGGAATAGTAGAGGAGGATAAAGGAAGTACAAAATGAGTACTAGAGGAAGGTAGTTATAAATATCAGTTAAGGCCACATAACTAGCTGCACAAAACAGTATTCTATCATGACTGAATTACTTTTATTTTCTTAATAATACATTTATGTGTATATTTTTGTTTTGATCATCAATTTCTTTGTCAGGTGATATAACACCAACATAGAGAACTTGAATTGTAATCATATTGAAGTTCAACATAACAGAAAAATGTTCTTTGAAAGACACCACCACCTATACTTAATTTATAATATATTTGCAGTTGTCCACATGTTCTTCTTAGTAGTGGGATACTATATGAATTAAACATGTGCAGTTCTTATGAATGATGAGAAATTCTCTGTGCATTGATGCAATCATCAGTTCTTCTGTGTTTTGATGATACTGTTTCTTTGAAGTTACCCAACACCTTGGCCCCTTATATTCATTGACATGTTTTCTCACACAGATCTCTAAGTCTTGAGTGATATTGTTCATCTATAGAAACTGGTGGTAAGGAGATAGTCCTGAAGACAATCCTGATTTAATTCATCAGACAAAGACTGGTTCCCAACTGGAAGCCTTAACTCTGATGCCTTGAATTCAAGTTGCTATAAAGTACACAACATGCTACCAGACAAAAAAGTAAAGGGAATAAAGACAGAGTGTGACTCACACCATATAGACTCCTTCAATTCTACATGTACACTTAAAAACAAGCAATGTACCTTCTTATAATATTTTCCCTCATCCAATGCTCAGGGAAAAGTGAAGAAGATAGTGGGAAAGACCTTGAGAATCAAAAAATGAGGATCTTGCCTGTGAACATAAATCTTATAGAAAGAGCATAGGTATACCATGAAGTCGCACCAATACTACCCCCACCATATGATCTCAAGAAGGAACATAACAGTGAGCATACCAAACTTGATGGAAGAAAGTTTCCAAACTTTTAGCCTGCATAAGCATTTGCAGGAAAATGTAAATCAGAGAATATAAGTAGTTGACATAGCCAAGAAAGGGAAAAAAGTTTAGCCATGTATTACCAAATGATAAGCAATCAGAATGTAAACCAACGCAATTAATTAAATAAGAGGCCATGTACATTTTAGGATTGCAGGAAGGGGTACAAAGGATATTGTAGAGAAAGAAAATGTAAAGAAGGAAAAATTAAACTATAATGTAAAAAACAAATTACAAAATAGCAGTTAAAAAAAAGCAACATACAATACTTTGAGGGGAAAATGACACTGAGTTCAAAAACAGATGTTCAAAAATAATAATGTGTGTCTTTGTGTGTGTCTGTTTTCATGTGTGTAATATTAAACTCAAATAAAATTTCATTACTCCTACTCTTATAAAATTTATAATGATGCCATTCATCTAGATTGAATTAAGTATTCACAGACTTCACTGACTTTACTGTGATAAAGGTATTGTGTATATTATTCTCACTATTGATATTTCTCACTAAATGAAACACATTAATTTCATATTAAAATGGTGTGCTTTAATATAAAGTATAAAAGCATTGTATTGCAGACACAATCTGAACCCCACGGTCCTTTTCATATACTGTACCCTTCTTAATATGATACCTGATATAATTAACATCTTTATAATACATTGTAAAGCTGCTCAAAATCCTGCTCCTTGTGATGGCCATCAACAATATGTAGTGCTGTAAATATGCTCCACACTCTACTAACATACACCCTTGTCTCTCCTTTTCAATTTGGTTCTTTTTGTTGTGTCAGTAATTTATGGTATTCCAAATTCCTAAGGAGGCAATTTACCATTTTGCTAATGTCTTAGTTTCTGTTGCTGTAACAAAACACCATGGTCAAAAGGAACATATGAGAAAAATGTTGATTTCCTATGTACCTTGGCCACAGTTAAATGAAAGAAGCCAAGACAAGAACATGGATGCAGGGCCCCATTAGGGTCCATGGCATAATGCTTACTGTTTCCATTATATCTATGTTGTCTACAATGCTATTTCTTACAGTGCCTACAACAACTTGCCTAGAGGTGGAACTTTCCACAAACAGTAGGATCACTTTATATTAATCAATAATTAAGAACATGGTGTACACACATACACATGTCAAAATGATGGCAGCCATTCCCCAGTTGAGATTCCCTGTTCTCAAAGTTTAGGTTTGTATCTCATGAATGAACTCATTTTCCAGCAAGCCTTAATCATTGGTATTTCATTATGCAGTGTCATCCTGCTGTGTCATTAAGATCTTAGGATATTACTTAAATTTTTTTGTATGATTCAGTAGTACTTTTGTTATGACAAAGTAGAAAGAGGTTGAGTACCATCTAACACTTAAAAGTATCAAAGTTTCAATAATGAAATTTAGCTTTGTACTTCTGAAGAAAATTGGAATCTGGTCTAACTAAAAGAACATAACATTTTGGGACAAATATACACCCTAGCAACCCTGCACTAGAAGCCAAGATGGAGAAGACCTCCACAACTACCATGGTCTTCCCTCTTGTGCTGTGGTAGACAGGGAGGAAGGTGATCCAGACACTGCAGAACATCAGCATGCTGAACGTTAGGAACTTGGCTTCATTGAATCTGTCAGGAAGATTCCTAGCCAGAAAAGCCACAGTGAAGCTCCCCAGAGCCAATGAACCCAAGTATCCGAGGACAATGTGGAAGGCAATGACAGAGCCTTTGTTGCAAATAATGATGGTCTTCCCATGTTCCGATTGTATATCTCTGTCAATAAAGGGAGGAGATGTTACCAGCCAGATTCCACAGAGAATAAGTTGGATTAGGGTACAAATTGGGATGACCAACTTAGGTGCCCCAGCTGCCAGCATCCCTCTCATCCTATTTCCTGGAATAGTGAGCCTGAAAGCCATGACCACAGTTATAGTTTTGGCCAACACTGTAGAAACAGCCCCTGTGAAAAATATTCCAAATGTGGTCTGCTGCAGGAGGCAGGTGGCCTGGTTGGGATGTCCAATGAAGAGCAATGAGCAGAGAAAGCACAAGATGAGAAAAATGAGGAGGATGTAACTGAGAATGCAATTATTGGCCTTCACAATGGGAGTATCCTTGTACTTCACAAAAGTGAGAATTACTAGAACCGTGAGCACAGAGAAGCACAGGGCCATGCAGCCTAGAGTCATCCCCAATGGATCTTCATAAGCCAGAAATGATATAGCTCTTTGCAGGCAGTGGGTTTGCTGTAGGTTGGCATACTTATCATCTGGACATCTTACACACTGCTCCATATCTGCTGGTGAAAAACAAACCTTCAGAAGATCTCATAATTATGTACTTAATAACTGAGTACTTGGATTACTCAGAGGATACCTCAAAAATATTTTCTTGTTGAGGATTTATTTCTTTCCTTATTGCTGTAGGGACCAGTAACTTAAGGCTGCTCTGTATTATTCTATGCTTGGTGATGAAACAACATACCATCATAGAGAATGGAAGAGAAAAATTACTTATTAGTTAAACACATAGCTGGTGGTAGAGAGAAAATTATGTGACCATTTTACTAATATCTTAGTTTCTATTGCTTTAACAAAAGACCTAGTCAAAAGGAACATATGAGAAAAGTGTTGATTTCTATATATACCTTGGTCAGAGACAACTGAAAGACGTCAAGACAACAGCATGGATACAGGATCCAATTAGAGATGTCTAGAAGAAATTCAGGGATTTGGGATGGAGCAGAGACTGATGAAAAGGCCACCCAATAACAGGCCCATCTTGAGATGGATCCCATTGGCAAACACCATTCCCTGAGACTATTAATGGTACTCTGTTGTACTTGCAGGTGGGAGTATAGCATGGCTATCATCTTAGGGGCTCTACACAGCAGCTTACTGAAACAGATGCAGACAGCAAGAGTCAAAGTTTGCATGGTGCTTTGGGACTATTATGGAAGAACAAGAGCAAGGATTTCAGTCCCTAAAGGGATAGGATCTCCACAGGAAGGTCAATGGAATCAACTAACCTGGACCTTTAGGACTCTTGGAGACAGAACCTCCTACCAAACTACATACACAGGTTGGACATATGTCTCTCTGCACATATGTAGCGGATACTCAGCTCAGGCTTCATGTGGGCCTTGAACACCTGGAGCAGGGGGCTATCCCAAAAGCTGATGCCTGTATGTAAGATATGTATATCTATCTGGGATGTCTTATCTGAACTCAGTGGGAGCAGAAGCACCTAGTCTCAAACAGATTTGAAGTGCCAATGTGAGGGGAATAATATAAAAATTAAATGGTTACAAATGTTTCTCCCCCTAAAAGTTTTCTGCAAAATATAAAATCAGAACCATCATGTTGTGAAAACAATGAGTTTGTAGAAGATATTGCAGGTTATTGGCAGGCTCCCAAAATGTTGATATCATTCAAAAGATTAAATTCTGAAACACACAGATTTTAGGTCTTTCATTTCTATCTAGGCCATTTTACATTTCTACTTTGGAAAGAGACGATACTGGAATTCAGCAATTTTTTTTCTGCATGGAAGGATGTACCTGTCTCATTGGAAACTTCATTTTCTGGGCAATGGGCACAATCAAAGCAGCAGTCTGCTCTTTGTTTCTGATAAATTTTCCTGAATCCAGCAGTGCATGTCACACTACACATGGAGGTGGGAACCTGAGGATATATATGATAATTTATGTATTCATCAAGTGTATATGTGCATATATATATATATATATATATATATATATATATAACAAAATTTTTTGATTTATATGTAGTTACATATTTTTGATATATGTTTATATGTTTAACAGATATTACTATATTTATTCCTCTGATAAATCACATATAAATTATAAATTTCAGGCACTTTATTATTTTGTGTAAGCCTCCAATGCCCTAAATGTAACACAATATTTACTACATCATGTAATATTAAATGTGTAACAATTGTGTAGTACAGATTTAAAATTTTTCCTTCCTAAAGTGATTAAATGGAAACACAACATCTATGTGGCATCAATTTCTCTCAAATGATTTATAAATAAAATAAGAAGGATACTGAGTTGTGTGAGGAGAAAAGGTAGGGTAGATCAAGAAAAAGTTCTTTGATGAATAGGAATAAATGATGTTGTAAGACTCTCATAGATTTAAAGATTTTCTAAGTTTAAGACAAAGCCAGGAATGTAGAATTAATGAGTATTTGTTCTAGTATATTAGACTATAATGATGTTCAAAGAGTATCACAGGATTTTATGTTTTATGTGTAGTTACAAAATTTTTATTATAAATATACACATATTTTAAATTACATAAATGTGTTTCTGAATTGTGGGGTGAATAGACTTGTAGGTAGATTTGAGCATGAAATTCAGATACCTTAAACCCCTATGACCCAGATTCATAGGAAGTTGTGAGTTAGCAAATTTTCATGCTGGTAACTGAGGATGGACCATTTGCAAGGAAATTCTACTCAGCTATTAAAAACAATGACATCATAAATTTTGCAAGCAAATGGATGGAACTAGAAAATATCACCCCGAGTAATGCAACCCAGAACTAAAATGACATATATGGCATTGTTAAGTAGATTTTATCCAAAAGTTCAGAATAGGCAGCATTCAACTCACAGAGCATGTGAAGCATAGCAAGAAGGAAGGCCCAAGTGTGGATGCTTCAATCCCACTTAGAAAAGGGAACAAAATAATCATGGAAGTCAGAGGGAGAGAGGAACCTGGGTGGGATAGGGAAGGGGGAGAAAAAAGGGTATCTCAGCTTTGGTGTCTCATATTTTAAAATTTAGATATATTCAAACAATGAAAACTGGTACACACACCGATGTTCCTCCTGTGGCCCACTCCAAGTCTTCAGATATGTGAAGTTGTTGACTCTGTGGGAGACAAGGAAAATAGCTTCCTATTTTTACTTTTATTCCAAGGCCTTGTGGAAAATTCCAAATGTTGAAAATGTCATACTCTGCACACTGATTTTCCCTGTGATTCATGTTCACCAGTTCTCCAACAGGGTTAGTAAATACTATGGTCTTTAGCAAGGAAGCCACCTAAAGGAGATGCATCATTAGATGATTATATACTTATATTAATTAAGGCAATACAAAATTGAGAATGTCCTCTAATTTTTTAATGGCTTTTAGGGAAGACAGATACATTAAAGTTATCTGATCTAGTAAAATACAATATGCCTCATGGGTAGTTAAAAATGCTTACCAAATAAAGAGTAACATAGTGTGTGTGTGTGTGTGTGTGTGTGTGTGTGTACAAACACATTTGGAAAAATGATTTTAAAAAATGAAGCCATGTATATGAGAATGAGTGGGCAGTCTGAATATCTGGAAGTTGTGGAAACAAAGAGTGGTAGTGAGTCATTCACGTACATACAGTTTGCATATATTAAATAAACATGAGCTTAAGAAAATGTGTTGTCTTTATCTTTTATCATTTTTTAAACTTACTTTAAATGTCAAACTATTAATCACAGCAAATGTACCAATTCCTTAGGAAATTATTCTAATCAAAACATCACATAAGGCTTTATGATAAAACTCTTTGCTCCTAACTTATTTTTTGTTTAGTTTTTCATTATTGGATATTTTGTTTATTTACATTTTAGATGTTATCCCCTTTTTCCATTTCCCCTCACTCCCCTTATTCCATCCCCCCTCCTGATACTTCTATGAGGATGTGGCCCTACCCATCCACCAACTTCTCCCTCCTCAACCTCGAATTCCCTCAGACTAGGGCATCCAGCCTTCATGGGACCAAGGACTTCCTCTTCTACCAATGTCTGAAATGGCCATCCTCCACTACACATACAGCTGGACCCATGGGTCCCTCCAAGCTTGTTCCCATGCTGGCTATTTAGACCCTGGGAGCTTTGGTTGGTTGGTATTGTCGCTCTTGCAATGGGGACTACAAGACCATTCATCCCCTTCAATCTTCTCTCTACCTCTTCGATTGCAGACACCATGATCAGTTCAATGATTAGCTGTGAGCATCCACCTCTGGCAGAGGCTCTCAGGAGACAGACATATCAGGCTTCAGTGAGCATGGACTTCCTGACATCCTCAACCATGCCTGCATATGGTGACTGCACATGGGCAAGATTCCTGGATCTGGCAGTCTCCAGACTGCCCCTCCTCCAGTCTCTGCTCCACACTTTGTATCCTTACTTGCTCCCCTGAGTATTTTGTACTCCTTCCATGAAGGACCAAAGCACCTACACGTTGGTCTTCGTTCTTCTTGAGCTTCATGTGGTACTGGAATATTTTGGGCTAATATCCACTTATCAGTGAGTGCATTCCATTTGTGTTCTTTGTCATTGGGTCACCTCACTCAGGATGATATTTTCTAGTTCCATCTATTTGACTACGAATTTCAAGAATTCACTGTTTTTAATAGCTGAATAGTATTACATTGTGTAAATGCACCATATTTTCTGTATCCATTCTTCTGTTGAAGGACATCTGGGATCTTTCCAGGTACTGGTTATAATAACTAAGACAGCTATGAACATAGGGAAGCATGTGCCCTTGTTATATGTTGGAGTATCTTTTGGGTATATGCCCTGGAGTGGTAAAGCTGGATCCTCAGGTATTACTATGTGCAGTTTTCTGAGGAACTACCAGACTGATTTCCAGATCGGTTCTATCAGCTTACAATGCCACCAACAATGGAGGAGTGTTCCTCTTTCTCTACATCCTTGATAGCATCTGTTATCACCTGAGTTTTTGATCTTAGCCATTTTGACTGATGTGAGGTGGAATCTCAGGGTTGTTTTGATATGAATTTGCCTGATGCCTAAAGATGTTGAACATTTTTTAGGTCCATTTCCATCCTTTGAGTTTCCTCAGTTGAGAATTCTTTGTTGAGCTGTGTACCTCATTTTTAATAGGGTTATATTATTGTCTGGAATCTAACTTCTTCAGTTCTTTTTATATATTAGGTGTCAGCCCTCTATGAGATGTAGGATTGGTAAAGATCTTTTCCCAATCTGTTGGTTGCCATTTTGTCCTATTGGCAATATCCTTTGCCTTACAGAAGCTTTGCAGTTTTATGAGGTCTCACTTGTCAATTCTCTATCTTAGAGCATAAGCCATTGGTTTTCTCTTCTAGATCTTTTCTGCTGTGTCCATGTAATCAAGGCTCTTCCCCACTTGCTCTTCTATTAGTTTCAGTGTATCTGGTTTATGTGGAGGTCCTTGATCCACTTGGATTTGAGCTTTGTAAAAGGAGATAAGAATGCATCCATTTTCATTCTTCTCCATGGTGACCTCCAGTTTAACCAGCATCATTTGTTGAAAGTGCTATCTTTTTTCCACTGGATGGTTTTAGCACCTTTGTCAAAGATCAAGTGTCCATAGATATGGGGTTTCATTTCTGGGTCTTAAATTCTATGCCATTGATCTTACCTATTTGTACGAATATCATGCACTTTTTATCACTATTGCTCTGTACTACAGCTTGTGGTCAGGGACAGTGATTCTCCCTGAAGATCTTTTATTGTTGAGAATAGTTTTTACTATCCTGGGTCTTTTGATATTCCAAATGAATTTGCAAATTGCTCTTTCTGTCTCTATGAAGAATTGAGTTGCAATTTTGATGGGGATAGGATTGAATCTGTAGATTGCTTTCCACAAGATGGCCAGTTTTACTACATTGTTGCCGCCAATACATGAGCATAGGAGATCTTTCCATCTTTTGTATTCTTCTTCGATTTCTTTCCCCAGAGACTTGAAATTCTTGTCAAACAGATCTTTTACTTGCTTGGTTCAAAGCACAACAAGTTATTTTATGTTATTTGTGAAGGTTGTCGTGTCCCTAATTTCTTTCTCAGCCTCTTTGTCCTTTGAGTAAGGGAAGACTACCGATTTATTCAAGTAGATTTTTTTATCAAGCCACTTTTCTGAAGGTTTTATTTTTTTTTTTTTAATCAGGTTTAGGAGTTCTCTGGTTGAAGTTTTGGGGTCATTTAACTATACTACCTTATCATCTGTATATAGTAATATTTTGACTCCTTCTTTTCCAATTTGTATACTTTTGACCTCCTTTTGTTTTCTAATTGCTCTGGCTAGAGCATACTGTACTATACTGAATAGTTAGGAAGAGAGTGGGTAGTATTGTCTAGTCCCTGACTTTAGTAGGATTGCTGTAAGTTTTTCTTCATTTAGTTTGATGTTGGCCACTGGTTTGCAGTATATTGCTTTTACTATGTTTAGGTATGGGCCTTTAATTCCTAATCTTTCCAAGACTTTGATCCTGAAGGAGTAATGACTTTTGTCAAATGCTTTCTCAGCATCTAGTGAGATGATCTTGTCATTTTTCTCTTTGATATTTCCCATATGGAGGATTTCGTTGACCGCTTCCCATATTTTGAGCCATCTCTGAATTCCATGGATAAAACCTACTTGATTATATTGAATTTTTTTTTTGATATGTTCTTGGATTTGGTTTGTGAGATTTTTTTGGTATTTTTGCATTGATATTAATAAGTGAGATTGGACTGAAGTTCTCTTTTTTATTGGATCTTTGTTTGGTTTAGGGAAGAACATACTTGTGATTACATAGAATAGATTGTGTAGTGTTCCTTTTACTTTGTGGAATAATTTGAAGAGAATTGGTATTAGGTCTTCTTGGAAGGTCTGATAAAATTCTTCACTAAATTCATCCAGTCCTGAGCTGTTTTTTTTTTTTTTTTTGATTGGGAAACTTTTAATACCTGCTTCAATTTCTTTAGGGGATATAGGATTGATTAGGTGGTTTATCTGATCTTAATTTAACTGTGGTAGCTGATATCTGTCTAGAAAATTGTTCATTCCATCCAGATTTTCTTATTTTGTTGAGTATAGGCTTTTGGAATAGGATCTGATTATTTTTTTTAATTTTCTCAGATTCCGATGTCATGTCTTCCTATTCTAATCTTATTATCTTGGATACTGTCTCTGTGCCTTCTGGTTAGGCTAACTAAGGTTTTATATATCTTCTTGATTTTCTCAAAGAACCAGCTCCTGGTTCTGTTGATTCTTTGTATAATTCTTTTTGTTTCTACATGGTTGATTTCAGCCCTGAGTTTGATTGTATCCTGTTGTCAATATCTCTTGGGTTTATTTGCTTCTCTTTGTTCTAGAGCTTTCAGGTGTGCTGTCAAGCTGCTAGGGTATGCTCTCTCCAGGTTCTTTTTGTAGGCACTTATAGCTATGAGTATTCCTCTAAGCACTGCTTTCCTTGTGTCCCAAAAGTTTGGTAATGATGTATCTTCAATTTCATTAAATTCTAAAAGGTCTTTAATTTCGTCCTTTATTTCTTCCTTGACCAAGTTATCATTGAGTAGAGAGTTTTCAGTTTCCATGTGTATGTCAGTTTTCTGTTGTTTCTGTTATTATTGAAAACCAGCCTTAGTCTTTGGTGAACTGAAGGGATACATGGACTTATTTCAATCTTCTTATATCTGTATAGGCCTGTTGCTGGGAAGAAGGTATATTCTTTTGTTTTATGATGAAATGTTCTATAGATATTTGTTAAATCCAAATTGTTGGTTCATAACTTCTCTTAGTTTTACTGTGTCTCTGTTTAATTCTGTTTCCACTATCTGTCCATTTATGAGAGTGCAGTGTTTAAGTCTCCCACTATTATTGTGTGAGGTGCAATGTGTGCTTTGAGTTTTAGTAAAGTTGTTTTATGAATCTTGGTGCCCTTGCATTTGGAGCATAGATATTCAGAATTGAAAGTTGATCTTGGTAGATTTTTCCTTTGACAAGAATGAAGTGTCCTTCCTTATCTTTTTTGACAATGTTTGGTTGAAATTCAATTTTAATCGAAACATGATAATGGTTACTACAGGGAGTTTTAAAGTGTAGAAGTCTTTCCACTTATAGAATACTCTATAATAAATATATGTGAGTTTCTGAGGGCCACTTAAAAGATCACACTGAAAAATCTAAGCATAATGAAATGTAAAAATTTTTACCTGTTGTCAGTCATTGAATACTCCTTTGGAGTCTTCAATTTATGGAGATTCTACTTTTTGAAGAACAAGTTCATGGTAGGTGTGGGCCACAGCATACACAGCATTATACAAATTGTAACCTTCTTCACTCAGGGACATGTCAAATTTGTGCAGTGCTAACCAGTCCTCTGTGTTGTTGAATAGAAAATGAACCATCTTGCTACTGCTGTTATTAGAGATTGAACAATTAAAATAATTCCAGTTCTGCATAATCTTAGAAATGTCTATGGGATATTTGGAAGTGTTTATTATTCGTACAAAATTGCTAAATTTAACAATATCATTGTTGTGGTGTACAAAAGTGACAGTCCCATGGAAGAAATCAAGACTGAAATCTTTTTTATTCGTAATGACATCCCATTGTGAGGTTGTGATCCAGATTCTCTGAACACCTAAATATGCCCATCTTCTAAAGGTGACTTCTAGGGTAGAGTTCATTTCACCATAAATGATAACAACCTTGGCTGATGATGCCATAATTTGTTTATCATATATCTTAGCCCTTGTCATGTATATCTGCATGGTTTCTGGGATCATATTCACAAATGCTAAACAGATCCCATGCCTTTGCACTTCTTCTCTCAAGTCTGAGAGAAACTGAATGCCCTGGTCATCATCTGAGACAACCAGTCCTACCCAAGTCCATCTAAAATGAAGCATCAAGGATGCCATAGCATGAGACAAATGTGTGTCCTTGGTTGCTACCTGATAGACATAGGGAAACTGGTCATGGTCACTCAAGTTAGGATTAAATGGTCCAAAGAAAACCTAGAGGACATAGAAAGATGATGAAACATCCTGTAAGAAATATGAATGTCAGAAAGTTTGGAGTTATATACAAGTAACATTACTCACATTTCAGAACTCCTATTGAGGAAAATAAGATTACACTATAAATATCATATATTATTCCTATTAGATTCTAGACTATTCCTGAGAAGTCACCATGTTATAAAAACATACTTAACTGTTTTCTCAATGCATCAAAAATCTGATTATTGAATCCTTTATAATAAATGGATAACATATAAAAAAGAATACACACACAAACCTATGCCAAGAAGGTTTCTCCCTAGGCACCTATGAATAGAGTAGAAAGTTGTTAATTCATCCAGTATCACTCATTCTCACCTTCAGAAATCTAGAATCAATTGCCATTTTTAAGGATGTTGTCCATAATGGTCCTGTAAGGTCTACACCACATCTTCCCTGTATTCCACATTCATAATTAAAAAAATGAAAAGGATTATTTTGTGATAAGTATATTGTTTCCAGAAATGCATCTATATCTTCACACATGCCAGTACTGTGTGAGAATGTCAAAGACATGTTCGGTAAAAGATAAGGACTCCTGTTGATCTCATCAGTAGCAAAAAACATTACCAGAAAAAACTCGTATCTTCTTTCTGATATTCTAAAAGAAGACATAGGGATGATTGCAGAGAGTGCTAGAAACATGAAATTTTCTCTCCAATTGCAGAAACTTCACACTAGGATTCATGTAAATGCTAACTTTTCTGAAATAAGCTTAAGAAATTAGTGATATTTAGAGATGAATAAACCTTAAGAATTCCCCCAAATCCATCACTCTTATATGATAATTTTTATATTTGTGACAATGCGTAAAGAGCTGTTTTATCTCTGAATGTCATACATGAACTAGACTATAGTTCTATAAACTAAGGTTCCTACACAATAGTCTTCAAGTTCTAATTACACAGAACTAGGCATCTTTAAAATCTTGGGAACTCCAAGTCAACTTCATCTTTTCTGCTTCTAGTTTCAATGTCTAAGATTTATACATGATCTTCTGGGCTCTTCCAAAGGCTTTGTGTCACTTCTCCAGCCATGCCTCCTGTAGCACTCTAGTCTCTGGTAGACTCCATTCCACTGCTGCTGCTGTTCTTAGCAGACATTCCATGATACTGGCATCTTTAATACTATGGTGACATCTGATGCAACTAGGCTTCACCAATAGCCTCTCATAGGCTCTCTTCA
>NW_021617950.1:0-3397 GCF_004785775.1 Grammomys surdaster | reverse complement strand
GCTAGTGTTCAGCTTGTCCTGTTATGGCTCCTGACATGATATATTTAAATGAGGACATCAGGTAGAGATTCCAGATTAAGTGAGGAGTGGAAAACCAGATGTCTTAGGTTCTGTAGAGCAAGACCTGGCACCTGTACTCACATGAAGACCAGGCGATAGTAGATTCTTTTTATCCATGATATTACAGAACCAGGCTGGAAATGCACAAGGTTTCTTGTCCCACAGATTGACTCTCTGATTCACTGTCACTCTCAGTAATGAGACTCTTTCTAAGGATCTTCACAAGAACAAAGCACTGGAAGAAAGTCTTCTTCAGTATGCTCTGAGATCTCCCTCAGTAAAAGATCAGTATTAACTAACTCTTTTAATCTTGTAGATGCTAGACACACTCAAGCTGATGCATGTTAACCCTGACTCAGGCTCTATCCACTCCTCCTACTAGTAAGGCTCCTTCCAACATTGCTGTCCCAGATGTTCACCTTTCTCTTACCCACATTCACAATAAGGAGGGTTTTTTGAATTGTATATGTCATCTGCTGGGCCTAATCTGCATTGTTATCCTAGATGTGAGGTGACAAATCTGTTTCTAACTGACAATCAGTGATCCTGTGGCTGGTTCCTGAACTCACAGGTGCCTTGTATGAATGTGTGGCAGCTTAAGACAGTTAGAATGTCTACCTCATGTGCCTGTGACTATAAGTTTCCAAATTTTCACTCTTTGATTGGGAGTGATCCAGCACATTTGGTTGGAAAGACAAAAATCAAGTGTAGTGTGGGCAGTATAGATGTGTTCTCCATTAACAAAATTTGTTACAGTCTCACAGGACTCATATAAAAGCTACAAACCTGATTAACTCAAATTTTGGTGGAATCTGATGCCTGCTTCTCATCTCTGTGGGAATTGTTTGTGTGTGGTACAAAGACATTCAGCAGGCCGAACACCCACATGTTATTAATTTTTCTTATTAAATAAATGCTATAATTTTAATTGTTACATTTGATATTAGTGTTTATTGTTATCCACCTGGCCAGTGTAGATTTTATCATGTGTACTGCTCTTTATGGGATGATTTTCTCTTGCATTCTTATTTATCTTTAAAAGATATTGATAGGAGTGATAACTTGTAGAGTTTTGTTTAATGTGAGTAAAGACCTGATCTGATTCACAAGTACTGTACATTTGGACTTAGTGCCCATGTTTATAACCCCAGCACCCAGGAGTTGGAGCAGAAAGAAAAACATTGAAGAATATTTCGGGCAGGACACAATTAGTTTGAGATCATCTTGCATCACAGTTTATCACTAAATACATATACTGAGAACAACAGATAGGCCTTTCCTAGCATCAAATAGAAACACTTGTCAGATGCTCAATAGTTTTCCAGGGACTTCCCTAGTAATGGATGTCCTTCATAATCTCTGGTACTCCTTTCTTCTTTCTTTTTGGCCTTGACTCATTGTGAATGTTGTATAATGAAAGTAGTTTTCAAATATCCTAAACTTTGTGCTGTTAACATAACATTTTTATACTTATGTTGATTAAAATCAAATTACCCCTACTCTGTAAACTCTGCAAGCTTCTTTAACTTACACAAAAAGAGAGAATATCTTTTGAAATTGTGGTTTAGTGCACATCTCATGCCAGTTTTAGTAGAAGGTAGGTAATGCACTTGATTGATGAGAAAGTTCCTGATGTGGCACGAAAATTTGTTTGTCTGTGTTTTGTGTGTGTCTGTGTTTTTTTTTTTTTTCCGAGACAGGGTTTCTCTGTGTAGCTCTGGCTGTCCTGGAACTCACTCTGTAGACCAGGCTGGCCTCGAACTCAGAAATCTGCCTGCCTCTGCCTCCCAAGTGCTGGGATTAAAGGCGTGCGCCACCTGCATGTCTGTGTTGTGTATGTTTAGTCTCTCTCTCTCTCCCTCTCCCTCCCTACACCCCCCCCTGTGTTTTTGTCTATGTACTTGAGGATGACTGTGTTGGAAATTTTTATAGTCTTGTTTACATGGTGTGAGAGACCAAGTTATAGCAAAGGGATAGATATAGCAAATCCATAGAGGATGATCTGCATAATGGTGTCTCTCATTCCTGAGCATGCTCAATGAATCTGTATATAATCACATAATTCACAGAGAATGCTAGTTCCAATCAGCATCTTAGGTTTTCTTCAAGAATCCTTTTAATGGAATTCAGATCCTCTGGTTTGCATGGCCACCACAAGTACCTGAACAACCCTCCTTAACTCATTTGAAGAAATGGTTGTATGGCAATGTGTCTTACACTCCTGTATTTAGTCTTTCCCATTCTTTTTTCTTTTCCTTTTTTTTTTTTGTTTATTTGTTTTTCGAGACAGGGTTTCTCTGTGGAGCCCTGGCTTTCCTGGAGCTCACTTTGTAGACCAGGCTGGTTTTGAACTCAGAAATCTGCCTGCCTCTGCCTCCCAAATGCTGGGATTAACGGTGTGTGCCACCACTGTCGGCATCTTTCCCATTCTTAGATTTCTCACAAATGCTCCGTGAATCCAACACTGTTGATGCAGTGCCAAGATTAATAGGAGTGGGCTGGCACACTAGTCAGCCTTGAGAGGATATCGGTATTCTTTGATGTTTGTAAAATGGATTATCCTACATTTCATACTGACCGAAGCAGTTGTAAAAAAGAGCAGCATTTATGGTGCCTCAGAGAAGAGTCCTCTAAGGGGCCAAAATAAAACTAAAGTGAAGACAAGGGTTCTGAAAATAAGACTGTCATCGAAGATGTCATGGAAGGATTCTGTTATGTGAGTGGGGAAACATCCACTTGGGTTCTATGGGACTTTGTTATTTTCCAAGAACTACAACTTCAGCATTCCAGGAAGTTACCTGTTCCCTGGGCAGGTGAGTCATATAGGTTAATTTTGGGCATTATGCAACCTTGATCTGTTGACATCATAATCTCTTCGCCTACACACATTGTTTCTCTAATAAGTAGTGTGATGTCAAGCCAGGGGAAGCAAACCAGTAAATAACATCCTTCCATGGCCTCTGGGTCAGCTTCTGCTTCTTGACTTGCTTAGTTCCAGTCCTGACTTCCTTTGGTGAGGAACAGCAACTTGGAAGTGTAAGCTCAATAAACCCTTTCCTCCCCAACTTCCTTATAGTTCATGATATTTGTAGAATAGAAACCCTGACTAAGACAGTATTCAGTGTGCTAAAGACTTTGCACTTCCTACTTCTTTCCAAAACATAAAAGACCCATACTGGAAGGAAACCTCACAAATGCAATCAATGAGTTAAAGACTTTTCACCACCTTGTAGTCTCTATTATTATAAAACAGAACATAATAGAGAGAAATCTTATGAACGTAATCAGTATTCTAAAGCATTTGCAAGTCATGGTCATCTGCAGTCTTATAAAAGAT
>NW_021617949.1:2565-3352 GCF_004785775.1 Grammomys surdaster | reverse complement strand
GTTGTGGGCAAAGGCTTTACCACAGCAGTTACATTCATTGGGCTTCCTTCCAGTATGTGTTCTTTTATGCCTTTGAAGAGTACTGTGATGGGCAAAGGATTTATCACTCATAGGCTATGTGTTCTTTTATGACTCTGAAGATAACTGCTCCATGCAAAGGCTTTACCACACTGTTTACATTCATAGGGCTTCTCTCCAGTATGTGTTCTTTTATGATTCTGAAGATGACTGTTCTGTGCAAAGCCTTTACCACACTGTTTACATTCATAGGGCTTCTCTCCAGTATGTGTTCTTTTATGATTCTGAAGAACACTGTTCTGTGCAAAGGCTTTACCACATTGTTTACACTGATAGGGCTTCTCTCCAGTATGTGTTCTTTTATGACTCTGAAGATAACTGCTCTGTGCAAAGGCTTTACCACACTGTTTACATTCATAGGGCTTCTCTCCAGTATGTGTTCTTTTATAACTCTGAATATTACTTTTATGTGTAAAGGCTTTACTACACTGGTTATATTCATAGGGCTTCCCTCCAGTATGCATTTTATTATGTCTTTAAAGACTACTGTTGTGGGCAAAGGCTTTACCACAGTGGTTACATTCATTGGGCTTCCCTCCAGTATGTGTTCTTTTATGCCTTTGAAGAGTACTGTGATGGGCAAAGGATTTATCACTCATAGGGTATGTGTTCTTTTATGTCTTTGAAGATGACTGTTCCGTACAAAGGCTTTACCACATTGTTTACATTCATAAGGCTTCTCTCCAGTATGTGTTCTTTTATGATTCTG
>NW_021617949.1:0-2555 GCF_004785775.1 Grammomys surdaster | reverse complement strand
GTTTACCACATTGTTTACATTCATAGGGCTTCTCTCCAGTATGTGTTCTTTTATGACTCTGAAGACTACTGATCCGTGTAAAGGCTTTATCACACTGTTTACATTCATAGGGCTTCTCTCCAGTATGTGTTCTTTTATGACTCTGAAGATGACTGTTATGTACAAAGGCTTTACCACATTGTTTACATTCATAGGGCTTTTCTCCAGTATGTGTTTTTTTAGGGCTTTGCAGATGGCTGAGGCATGCAAAGACTTCACCACGTGTGTTACAATCACAGGGTTTCTCTCCTGTGTTTGTTCTCCTATGCATTTCAAGACCACTCTCATATACAAAGGCTCCAGTAAGCATTCTTTTATGTATCTGAGGATGACTGTGACTTGAAAACACTTCATTACATTGGACACTTTCATAGGTTTTCTCTCCAGTGTGATTTCTTTCTTCCCTTTGAAGATGCCTGTGACATACAAAATCTTGATCACTTTGCATATATTTAGAAATTTTATCTACAGTATAAATTCTTCCATGCCTGTGTATGTGATTGGCCCTTTTGGAAGCTTTACCCCATGTATTATATTACTGAGTATTTTTATATGTATGAATCACTTTTACACTGTTTTCTAAATGTAATGAGAAATCAGATATAACAGGGTTTCATCATTTTGTTTATGTCCATGGTGTTCTCCTTTATTATGGGTTCCATTACATCTTTAAGGATATCTGTTATTGTAAAAGTATTTATTTCATGGCTCACATTCATAGCAATCTTTTCTCATATGTTTTTTTAAAAAATATATTTAAGAAACCGTGAAAGAACCCACAGCTTTTAACAATGACTGCAGCCAGGCAGTGGTGGCGTATATCTTTAATCCCTGCACTTGGAAGGCAGAGGGAGGTGGATTTCTGAGTTCAAGGCCAGCCTGGTCTACAGAGTGAGTTCCAGGACAGCCAGGGCTATACAGAGAAATCCTATGTTGAAAAACTAAAAAAAAAAGAAAAGAAAAAGAAAAGAAAATCATATCAAGTTCAACAAATCTACTTAAAGTGGGAATAATAACTTATCATCTAAATGTTCTGGGAGAGAGAGAAGTACAGGGTTTCTATCAATATCTTTAAATAATTGGGAACTGCATCCTCTATATAACAAGATAGATAGATAGATGAACGGAGATGTATGTGCCTTACAATATTCTATTAAAGATAGAATAACAAATAAAAGGTACCCATATTGCATTCCCACAATTTGAATTTTTGTACTCAAGAGACATGTGTGGTATTCACATTAAGTTTTCTATGCAAATTTCTCAACCCTTATGAACTTCCACTATCACGAAACTCACCCACCTTCCTACATGTACGTGAGTAACATCTCCTTTATTGTGCACTGTTTGCTCATGAGAAGGATGTGGATGTATACACATAATGCATTCAAAGTGGATCCTTTTTGTAATATTCACAGGTATTAAGATTAAACAGACTGGCAGATCTGCATTTTAGTGTCAATGGGGCTGTGCTTCAAATAGTACTATCGGTTAAGGCACTGTTTCCATGTATTCTACACTGAAGAATGCACTGCAAATGGAAATAGAATACCTGGCATAGAGGTACATGCATTTGTTAGAATTAAATACTCAATATCTTTAAAGCTCTGCTTATTTACACTGTCAGTTTTTTTTTCTTTTTTCTTTTGGTTCTTTTGAGACAATGTTTCTTTGTGTAGCCCTGGCTGTCCTGGAACTCACTGTGTAGACCAGTCTGGCCTCAAACTCAGAAATTCGCCTGCCTCTGCCTTCCAAGTGCTGGAATTAAAGGTGTCAGCCACCACCACCTGGCCTACACTGTTGTTTTTAACAAAAACATCAAGAACACATGGAGATTTCTTCAGAGGCATATTCGGATCACCACATAAATAAACATTACCTTCCATGTCTTCTAGAATTTTGAGAATTCTTTTCATAACTGTGGTCTTCCCAATGATAGCCTGAAAGATAGTACCAGAAAATGTATGATGTGAATTTAGGCAAACTCTCTTCAGTGAACCTTAAACCATGTCTGATTCATTCACCTCATTCTTCCTCCTTCTCAATTGAAATTATAGAAGAGCATCAACAACAACAACAAAAGAAGCAAGCAAAAAGACAAACAAACAAACATACAAAGCAAGAAACCAGTTGCCTTCTGATTTTAAAAAGGAAAAGAACATTAACAGTCTTACTTATAGCAGTGAGGTTCCTGAAGGTCTCCAGCATCACCTCTTTGTAGAGCTTCTTCTGGGAAGGATCCAGCAAAGCCCATTCTTCCTGAGTAAAGTTTACAGTCACATCCTCATACGTCACTGCACCCTAAAACATCCCGTACATGCGAATAAAAGAAAGCATGGTGCTCACATAGTCAACATATATTTCATTGATATTGTATTCAAATGATTCCCACTTTTCCTCCAGTTACTTCCTGACAAAGCAGTTATAATGTAATTACAAAGCCTTTTTAGAAGGAAAGTGAATTAACACGTTCACTTCTCTCATTTCTTTATCTTTCGAATAGGATATACATTTGC
>NW_021617948.1:16404-24175 GCF_004785775.1 Grammomys surdaster | reverse complement strand
CAACAATTTCAAACTCTCATACCATTTTCCATTCCACTTATAAGATAGTGAAACATGGGGCAGGAGGAAATTTTGGTTGTTTAAATGCTTGCATTTTAGGAGTGCCTAAGTGCGTTTGAATACATAAACCCACATAAAAAACCAAGCTTCTACCATTGTCTGTGTGGTAACATTTTGAAAGAAATTCTCAGGTTCAGGTGTTAGGAAATTATGGACCAGAGAACTTGCCTAATAGCAAAGTTCCATGAAAATGAGAGGCACTCTTAATAAAGACAAAAAGGAAGGAAACTGAGGAGCACACGTCCAGGGAATTCAGGAAATGCCCCACTAAGGGTTTTTCTCTACAAACCACAAACACAGGAAGGAAAAAATATCTGAGAAAACATGACATGCAATGGTCTGCAGAAACAGAGGAGTCACCACGTGTCTGCCATAGAGGTACCATCCAAGCTCCTCAACAAGAGCTTCTAGGAATGCCTCCCACTGTTGCTAGGGCCCAAGGCTGTAGTAGTCCTATGAAATATGGGTGGAGTTGGGGAGCATTTCTTTACCACTGCCACTCATTTGCCCCTTCACTCTTTTCCAGTAGTTCAAATGGAGACATCCCTGGGATTACCACCTTCAGGTCAGACATACTGTCAGCTGCAGAGTCCTGAACTCTTCAAAACCTCTGGCCAGGCTTCCCAGAAAAGACCACCAGCTGTCAATGGGGACAGGGCATTAACAGCCACTATCCACAGTCCTTCAGAATTTCTAGCCTTGCCTCCAGCTCCAAACCAGGAAGAAACTAAGAACAAAACCATGAAAGAGATCAAAGATGAATTTTTAAAGAGTCTGGATGCCTATGAGGGCACAAAAGAAAACCAAGACACACCAATCGTGACTTTAGCACACCCTGACTTTCAGCAGCATCTGCACTGCACTGATACTGAGAGCCTAAGGCAGAAGTCTGCTTCTGACGATATGCATGTGGGAGACATCAGCATGTTTCCAAAAGAGCTTGGGGGCATCCAGAATGAGATAGGTTCCAGCTTTGACTTTAAAGACATCACTACACTTGAGGCAGACATTCAACTTCCCCAACTCCTCAACACCCTCACAGATATAGACCAGGATCAGTCCTGTGAAAACTGGAACATCATCAATGAGGCCCCTGGCCAGGTGAGGAAGAATAAACATAAGTCATCTGAGCTGCTTGAGGAAGCTCCTCAGGCCAAAATCCAGCACCAAGACCTGGTGTTGGGAGAGGGGAATGTGTATGTGCCTGGGTCCAGTGACAGTATTGAAAACACGGCAAAGAACCAGAAGGGTAAAGCTCCCAAGGTTACCCCCAGCAAGAACAGAAAAGTTAGAAAACAGGGGCAGGAAAGACCAAGTCGACCAGAGAAAAACTCTAAGAAAACAGAGGAGCTTAAGCAGTCAAGGAACAGAGTCAAAGGAGAAGAGAAGCCCACCATCTCCAAGACAAAGAGGAAGAGGAATCCACCTGAGTTCAGTCAAAACAGCTTCAAGAAGCCTCGAACCAACCTTGGCATGCGCATGCTGGAGTCTGTGCAGGTCTTTCACCCACTGGGAAAGAGGAATGAAAAGAAAACTGGCATTTCCTCCTTTGCGGGTCTGCGGACCTTCACCAGGAACAAAGATCCAGGCCTAGCCTCTGTTACCACAGCAATGGTAAACATGCCATGTGAGGACAAGGGTCCTCCAAAAAGTCCTGGGAAGATTCAGACAGTAAACAGCACTGCCAACAAATACTGTCTATCTCCATCCAAGTATGAGCTGCCCCCAGCTGGGAAGGTCAGGTTAGTACCTCTGCCTTTTCTAACCCAGGAGAAGCCTCAAGCCAGAGCTGTTTCTAAAAAGGCTCTTTCCCTGGCTTTACCAAGACCCACTGCAGCTTACCCGCTGCAGCCTCACTGCCAGTCAGCTCAACTTACCACACTCAGGCCAACCAAACCAGCTCCTGTCAGCACATCTTTGATGGCCTCTGCCAAGCCAGCTCCTCCAGTTTCCTTCAGAGCCACACAACCTAATGTAACCAACACCATCCAGTCTAGTACTACACCCCAGTTGACCACCTCGAGGCCTGCACCCTACAGAGCATCATCTCACACTTCATTCCAGAGAGAGCATGTTTCTGCTGCCAGGAACAAGGTGCCATCACCTCCCAAACCTCAATCTCAATACCTACTGCAAGACTTCAGCCGCCAACCAATTCCATGGAAGAAAGTAGACATTCTGGGACCAGTTGTCTCACAGCCCATCACAAAAGAGCAGAGGCCAGAGAGGGAGGCCATGAAGAGGCAGGCTAAACAGGAGCGAGAGAATGCTGTCAGGAACACCTCTCATGGGAAACTGCAGATTTTCCTTCAGAGGGAGAAGGACATGGAAATTTCTCAGTATTATGGCTATGCAATGTAAGAGCTGGCCATTTCACTGTAACTAAGTTCTTTTCAACATTGATAGAAGAGATATATTCAGTGACACAGAGGTAGAAAAGAACAGAGAAACAAATGTAAATATGTATATACGTAGATATATGTGCAGGAATATAGAAGACGAAGTAGATATAGATGGATAGAAAAAAACATATCTGGGTTAGAACTTCTAATAGCAGGCATCACGGGTGATTCAATTTTACCTGGAAAGAAAAAAGAAGGGGATTCTCAGGGAGATTTCTCTTCCCTGGACTGAGGCTGAGACTACAGGGGAAGATGCAGCTGTCTTTGGAATGGAGAAGAGCAGAGAGCCAAATTTTAACTTTTTTTGTGTATATCTGATAGTTTATGAAGCTAGACATAAATATATTCAACTCTCCAAAGTATCATTAAACCAAATAGCTAGAAAAGTAATTACTACAACTCTCACAGTAGCTATTTCTAGTACCACATGAAGATTTTGAGATTGAGTTTTCTTATAACTGTGTTGAAAAATATTTTCCATTCTATTTTTTGTTACTCTGATGAGAGTGAAATAATAACTGCAATAAATACTTTTCAGTTAAACATTAAAAAAATGAAATAGACTCCCTGAATTACATTCTATAGATGTCATCACATTCTAATCTTACATCTAATTATTTTTATCACTGTCATTATTATCATTTTATCATTAGTATCTCTAAATACAAACTTATTTTTATGTTAATATGTCTACAAGAAATAGATCTTCAGAATTTCCCAATGAAAGGCAAAATTCCACACATGGAATATATGGGATAAGGGTAAGGGTAAGGGTAAGGGCAAAGGTAAGGTTAATGGTAAGGTTATAGATAAGTGTAAGTAAAAGAGTAAGGGTTGATGTTAGGGTAAGGGTAACAGGTTTAGGTTTAGGGCAGGGGTAGGGGTTGGTGTTGGTTTTGCAGTTGCGGTAGAGGTAGGAATAAGGGTAAGGTTAGGGGAAATGGTAAGGATAGGGTTAGGGGTATGGATATGGATAGGGATAGGGTTAGCTGTTCCTCTCTCTTGTGAAATTGATTCTGTATTTATGCTGTTACAATGTAAAAGTTCACATCACACATTTAGTCTCAATTTCTATGATTACCATCTAAGATCTTTGTACTAGTCTGACTGGTACAAAGTCAAACAGTCACTCTGAGGGTAGAGTGGTGATTACAGGTAAGATGGAAAAAAGATGCAAGAAATAGATATGGAAGGGCTGTAGGTATACATAACATCAGCAGCAAGTGTATTTCTCATAGCCTTCTTATATTACAGTACCTTGGAAAGCAAAGCCACAAGCTAACAGAAACAATTTGCTAAAATATACACAAGACATTTGTTCTCATCCCCAAAATTCCCTGTTCCTCCACCAAGGTCAATTGAATTTTCAGCCTCTAGCTTTAAGCCTCAAGTGCACCTCCTCTTATCATTCTATGCCTCAGCAGTCTAGGGAATCTGTCAACAGGTAGTTCCCTGCCCTGACTCTGCCTGGCAGTCAGACTTTTTCTTTTTTACCCTCTGCTTCAGAGAAGTGGCAAATGACTCCTGATAGATCTTAAAGCCATGAACACTTTATGCTACTTATCATTTAAAAATGATGTTAGAATCTAATGAGGACATCAACTTTTGGATTTGTAGGTAGAATGCCATGACTTGAATGTGGTTAAAGAAAGGGTCTCTTAGCCCAGAGTTCATGTGTATGGCGCTTGCTCCTCAGAATGGTGACTTTGGACGATTTTGTGATAGTTTTAACAGTAAAAGCTTAGGAGATGGTCCTTAGCATATTGGAGCTATGGTCTCAGTTTGCAGAGGTGGTTCAGTGTTTAAAGTGTGTACTGCTTTTGCAAAGGACCTTGGTTCATTTCCCAATGTGGAAAGCAATTCACAACAACCTGAAAAAGCTCTAACTTGAGGGAATCTAATGTCTCTTCCCTCCTTCTCAGGCACCTGCACTCAATTGCACATACCCCTACACACACAGAGACGTGCAGACACACACATACACACACACACATACACACACAAGCACACAAAAGTTTTAATTGAGTTTTTTTTAAAAGAAGAGATACAGTTATAAAACATGCATAAGAAGTTATTCATGATATTCATTAAAATGAAAATGAAAATGGACCACAGTAAGATACCAGAATATGTCCACTGGAATATAAAAACACTGATGGCCCCAATTTATGCTGAGAAGGATCAGCAGGAATTCTTATATCCTGTGAGTGGGATAAAAAATATACTCAGGTACTTATAGGATCAAGTAAAAGTCTCTAAAAGTATAAGATAGAGGCTGATCATAAAACACAGTAGCCAAGGTATTTAGAATCCATAAAATTAAGTAAATAACAAAGATAACCCTCAAGAGACTTGGGGCCCCAGGGAGTGGGGAGGTTTGGCAGGGTAGGGGCATGGAGACATCCTCTTGGAGATGGGGAGGAGGAATGGGATGAATAACTGTAGGAGAGTGAGCCAGGATGGGGCTAGTGACTGGATTGTAAAAAAAGATTAAATACTTATACTGCTACTACTACTACTAATAATAATAATGAAAAAGAAAAGAAAAATTTGCAAAACTAATCCCCCAAACACTAAAAAAGATTTCATAAAATTAATTAAAAAATTTCTCGTTAGGGACCCAGCTATACCACTCCTGGGCATATACCCAAAAGAAGTTTCAACATACAACAGGGACACATGCTCCACCATGTTCATAGCAGCCTTATTTATAATAGCCAGAAGTTGGAAAGAACCCAGATGCCCTTCAACAGAAGAATGGATGCAGAAAATGTGGTACATTTATACAATGGAGTACTACTCAGCTATTAAAAACAATCAGTTCACAAAATTCCTAGGCAAATGGATGGAGCTGGAAAATATCATCTTGAGTGAGATGACCCAATCTCAAAGGAACATACATGGTATGCACTCACTGATAAGTGGATATTAGCCCAAAAGCTCACAATTTCTAAGAATCTTCATATAGACCACATAAAACTCACATAGAAGAAGGAAGACCAAAGTATGAATGCGTTGGTCCTTTTTAGAAGGAGCATCAAAAGTTTCAACCAGAACTCCCAAAGTCTAAACCACCAACCAGAGAGCACAAAGGGAGGGACTCAAGCACCTATATAGGGAATTGAGGGTGACCTTGATAGACTCCAGTGAAAGTGGAGGGCCAAGGTCCTCAAAAGTTTGGATCCCCTACTGTGTTGGAATTCGAGAGCAGGGAGATGGGACTGGGAGGATGTTTGGATCACACCATCACAAAAATTAGGAGGAAGGGGTAGGGGATAAGGGATTTGGGGGGAGAATGAGAAAGGAGACAACATTGAAAGGTAAATACGTATAATACCCAATAAAAACCCCACACAGATAAAGGATTTTAAAAAAAGGGAGTCTATTTATTTTAAATTAATTTCAAAAGTTTCTAGGAGATGCAAATTGGCTAAGATACTATTTTAAGCTCTCCACAAAAGAATTTAAATCTCTGTTCAATATTCTCAAGAGAGAGGTAAACCCTAACTTCCTCAACAGTTAATTGACAAAAGAGAGGTAATCTCACAAAAAGTAGAAAAAGCTATTTCTAATCGATATATCATATAGTCTGATTAATTGTCAGTGGAGCTATAAAAGTCCTTTGACAAAAGATTATTAATATAGATTTATATATCCTTAAATAAGGCCTTCATGACTCTCTGAGTGTGGAAGGAGCAACTGTTGGCGCTTCTGCCCTGATTTTACAAGAACTCTGAAAAATTGGCTTTAAAAACAAAAGAGGGGGAACGGTACCCCCTCAGAAGGAGTCCCCCTGAAATACTCTCCATCATGCCTTGTTCACTTTTCTCTCTCTAAAGCTGAAAGCTCATGGCAAATCTCTTGCTGACCATGTTGGTGACCTCGGGCACCACCAAGACCAACAAAACTTTGCCAAAGATATGGGGAAGGACCCTCATACCCATAAAGGGAATGCCCCAGTCCCAGTTCCCTTATGGAGCCGAGGACTGATATGCCTGCCCAATACCACAGAAGGCACAGCTAACCGGCTACCACAAATATTAATGGAAAAAATAGATACCCTCACAAAGCCAGGCCCAATCATAAATACGATGATTAACAATTTACATCCAGGGAAGAGAAATCTCCCTGAGAATCCCCTTCTTCTTTTTTCTTTCCAGGTAAAATTGAATCACCCGTGATGCCTGCTATTAGAAGTTCTAACCCAGATGGACCAGAAGCCAGGAGCCTCGCCCTTACCCTCACCCCCTACCTTTTCCCACCTGCACAAGGTCCCCTGAAGCTGGGCAACTGCAAGATCCTGCTTGGCAACTGCAGATAGACTCAAAGCAGTGTACCATATCATCTGAAGAATAGCAGGGAGACCATAACTCAAGCAGTGTACCATATCTTCTGAAGAATAGCAGGTTCCAGTCCTCCTTGCCCCCACGAATAACCAGGACCCGCCGGTCGGGCCAAGTGGCACCCAGACGTGGGGCTCGAGGCACGGACCCATCCGGACGGACCCTCATTGAGAGGATGTGCGCACGACATCAAGATTGAGCAAGACAGAGATCATCGCCCGTGACCTGTCGTCCACGGAACCAGGTTGATGCTGCCATCAAGAAGGCAGTTGAAGTTCATTACCATCAGCTGAAAATTGCAGAGGATCCAGAAGTGACTCCGCAGGAGACTGACTCAACTGTCAGCTCCCCTGCCTCCCCCTACGGTCGACCCCTAGACTTCCACGCCCTCCAGAAGGGTTCCTGGTATGCCTGGCTTTGCCCTCATTTCTCTCGCTAGAGAGCTTGGCCTCTTGATCACCACAACAAAAATTGGCTTTTTCCTAAACCAAGGCCACCCTTGATATGGCCGCTAACATTGGGGAGCCTTCCTTTATGACAATATTACACCCCAAACTGACAAATGGTTGGTAACTTGAACATTTACAAGAGACTAGGATGGCTGTGAGTTAGCCCAATGACGGGATTATTGTAGGTCCACTTCCCAGGGGCCCACCCAATGCAGCCGAAAAGGAGTGCGTGGTGCTGGGAGTGGGTGCAGCCTACATGGCCTAAGACAGGGCTCTCACCCTCCTTTCACCCACATCAGAGTCCCTTGACGTTGCCCATCGTCGACAGCCTAAAGCCTTCGACCATCGATGTGACTCGTCTCACATCAGTGTTTTGGGGTTGTGAACTTGTCTAAGACCCCCCATAATTAGACATCCAAATTCAAAACTCACATAGTTGGGATTGAACATAAGACGCCTTCTCTAACTAAACAGAGAAGGGGGAGATGCCAGAAGCCAGGACCCTCGCCCTTACCCT
>NW_021617948.1:7791-16304 GCF_004785775.1 Grammomys surdaster | reverse complement strand
AACTGCAGGTAGATCATAATTCAAGGCAGTGTACCATATAGACCATGACATGTTTCAAGGCACAGGCCAAGAAGATTTTGTACTTTTCCACCACCTGGACCCTCTTACCCCCTCCCCTTGTAAAACATGCTATAAAAAAGCATTTCATGTTCAAAAAAAAAAAAAATTAAAAAAAATAAAAAAAAAAAAAAAAAAAAAAAAAACATATCCACATGAATTTGAATAGTCAGTAAAATTGCCTATAGTATGTTAAGTTAGTTATTTCTCTTAATTGTGAAGATTCAGGTTTTACTATATTCTATATGAAATTAATGAATGAATTAGCCAGTGACAGGGCTATTGAAAACATGGTAAAGAACCAGAAGGGCAAAGCTCCCAAAGTGGCCTCCAGCAAGCAAGAACAGAAGAGTTAAAAAACAGGGGCAGGAAAGACCAAGTCGACCAGAGAAAAACTCTAAGAAGGAACAGAGTCAAAGGAGAAGAGAAGCCCACCATCCCCAAGACCAAGAGGAAGAGAAATCCATCTGAGGTCAGTCAAAACAGCTTCACGAAGCATCGAACCAATTTTGGCATGTATGTGCTGGAGTCTGTGCAGGTCTTTCACCCACTGGGAAATAAGAATAAACGGAAAACTGGCATTTCCTCCTTTGGGAGTCTGCAAACCTTCACCAGCAACAAAGATCCAGGCCCCGCCTCTGTTACTACAGCAGTGCTAAAGATGCCATGTGAGGGCCAGGGTATGCCCAAAAGTCCAGGGAATATTCATAGAGTAGAGAGCATTGCTGACAAAGATTGTCTATCTTGATCTTGTCATCTCAGAGGCTCTACCAGTAGCGGACTGAGACAGATCCAGATACTTATAGGCAACCACTGGACTGAGGCCTGGGACCCCTGTGGAAGAGTTCGGGGAAATGTTGAAGGATCAGAAGGGGCTGCCAAACACATAAGAAGACGAACAGTGTCAACTAACCTGGACCCCTGAGAGTTCACAGGGACTAAGTCACCAACCAAAGAGCGTACATGGGCTGGTCCAAGGCCCCTGGCACAGATGTTTCAGAAGACTGACTGCCCTATTGGCCCCAGTAGCAGCAACTGCACCTAAGCTTGTAGAGAATGATGCTCCAGAGAAGGATGATGTCCCACTTTAGCAAGGATGATGGTATGAGGGTTCCATCTCAGAGGTAAAGTGGAGGGGGAATGGGGGTGAAGTATTCTGAGGAGGAGGGGGCAATATTTGGGATGTAAATAAATTAATTAATTAAAGAGGAATTTTTCTAGCAGCTATCCAAAAAGGCTGTCTATAGAAGTCTGTGGGAATATCTTCTGGCCTATAGATTTTGCTTTGAAAATCCAAGAATTACTTTTCGAATTTTTTTTTTAAAGAAATTCTGACTTGGTTGGAAGATCCAAGAAATTGTTATAGCAATGTTTCTGACTTTGGTCAAAAAAATTGCTGAGCTCTCCACATAGCTTTTAGAATTTTTACTAGCAGAGAGAACTGTCATTTCCAGAAAGATTTTAGAATAGCAAAAGGTGCCTAGAGAATAGCAGAATACCCCCCCACACACACACACAGAGAGAGAGAGAGAGAGACAGAGAGAGAGAAGGAGGGAGCAGGAGTGAGTGTAGTAGTAGGAGGAGGAGGAGAGGAGGGAAACAGAGAGGGAGAGGGAGAGGAGAAAATGGCTGAGAGAAAGAAGGAAGGCCGCTTAACACAAAGAGACCCTGCTGGGCACCAGCCAGAAATACTACATGGTCAATAGATGCAATGCAATGTGGAGGTCCATGCACCTCCACATCACTGGACCTAGGAGGCTGAAGCAGGGGGAAGCTGGATTGCCAGGTCAGCCTCACCTTCACAGGGGAGACTGGAGGACATCCCAGAGTACATCAGACACATACTCAAATGGAAAAGGCCAGAAGGATGTGATCTTAGCAGTGCACAGAGATAAGCAGCATGCTTGTCCACTATTGTGTGTTTGTACGTGTGTGGGGTACAGCCATGAGTGTGAGTGGAGACAGGGACAATCTCACGTTCCCTCAGTCTACCATGTGATTCCTGCAGATGGAATTGAGGACCTCAAGCTTCACAGACGGTGTCTTTGCCAGGTGAGACATCACATTCATGGTCTTTTAAAAGTTGTTTTGATGAGACAGTATCTCTCTAGGTAGCTCCAAAGTTCCTGAAAATTGCTATGTAGCTCACGCTTGCCCCAAACTCAGATATCTCCTACCTCTGCCTCCAGAGCACTGGCCTTAAAAGTATGCATCACAGTACCTAGGCCTTATCTTTCTGCAACTTACTGAATTTTCTACAAAAAGCACTATTCTATATAACCATCACTGTGCTCCAATTCCAGAACATTCCATGATCCTCAAGGCAGCAGTTGCTCCTGCTCCCTTTCCTTTTTTTTTTTTTTTTTTGCTTTCTGGCTATGTAGAGTTTTTGATTCTCTATACTTTCACATGTGGGGCGACACAGTTTGTGGGCCTGGGGACTCCCCATTTCTTTATCTTGTGACCTAGATGGAGGATGTTCTTAGAAACAGTTTTCCTAAATGTTCCAGGCTAATCCAGACCTCAAAATTTCTGTCTCAGCCTCCATATATGGTCATTACACTGCACTCAGGAAAAACTGTTCTGCTCTGCTTTTTTCTGCAGGGCCTTGGTATATGGGATCATAGAAAACAGACCCCTGTTGATTTAGGCTGTCAGGCCTGGGGACTTCACCAAAGTCCACATGGCACTGGAGAAGTCCCTGATGTCCCTGGTGGAGATCTTGAGTCTCCCTGGTGTAACTTCCCAGAGTTCTATGCCAGTCTGGGCTATGGTGAGAAACAAACAACACAAAAACCAATATTAAGTTTCTGAGCATGTGTGGAACACAGATGATGTGAGTACTCGAGGAGGGGGCTGAGTCAGAAGGACTACTGGAGTTCAGGAGCTCTAGACTAGTCTGGGTTTCTTGTAGGATCCACAGGGAGGCTAGGGAAATTGCTTAGTTGACAAAATGCTTGCTGAGTGAGTGTGACGACCTGTGTCCCAATCCCCAGCACCTATGGGAAAGCCACGGCAAGAACTCAGCTCTGTACTCTGCCATCAGAGGGCAGAGGCAGGCTCCAGGACAGACAGTCAGGCCAAAATAAGCAAGCTCTGGGGTTAAAGGCAATGTCTCAAAACTGTAAAGGGAGGTCTAGGGAAGTGGCATTAGGGGTAAGAACACTGGCTTTACAAGAATGAGGACTTGAGTTCGAATCATAGGACACACATAAAAATCTAGGTGTTCAGGTGTAAACCCAGTGCTAAGAATGAGAGACACAGGAAGAGGGCTTGGGCTTGGTAACCATTAACTGTAGCATCCCAAGCTGCTGCTACAGTCTGAGGGTCAAGATATCCCCTCTTCTTTCCCCTTCTCCAAAATCTACTCATCTTCCATTTCCCTTCAACAACAACACCACCAACAAAAAAACAACAATGGAGCAGGCCTCACATGGATATCAATTGAACAATGGCCTAACAATTTACAATGAAACTATTCAGAGTCATGCCAATCCTGGACAAGGTAAGAGGAAAGTAAAGAAAAAAGTATTCCTTGCACATGCAAAAGAGTCAGAGTTATCCCCTACTCTTGCTGTTCGGGTGGGGTCTCATAAGAACACACAAGAATTCCAGTCATATTTGATTTATCCTGTGTCTCTTAGCTGACTAAACCCTGATTCTTGAATATCTACACAGCCATACACATGCAACCATAACACATATGTAGAGTACCTACACAGGTTCCACGAATGTCACATCAGTCTATATGAGCACCTATGAGCCCTGGTTAGTTGATTCTGTGGGTTTTCTCATGGTGTCCTCTACCTTTTTTGCTACTAGAATCCTTCATCCTCATCTTCTTCAGGGTTATGTCAGTGGCTGAACTATGCCTCCTTGGATGACAACTTGGCAAGGCAGAGTATCATTAAGAATTATTTCCTCTAAATTTTTTCCAGTCATATTTGGTTCTACCCTGGATCTCTGGGCTTACTATCCTTGAGTTCTTTGGGGTCTACACAATGTTAGGTGTGGACTCCCAGTCTTGACTTGTGCCACAAGTTAGACCAGTCATTGGTTGGCCACTCCCCAAAGTTTGGTACCTCTATTACCTCAACACAGGCAAGACAATTTGTCAGATTAAGTTTTTACGGTTGTGTTGATTTTCTAGTACCACTTACCTTATTATTTGCCTTATTTCAAAAGATGGAGAGTTTCACATCCATATCCTCCATTATTAAGAGATTTTTCTAGGGTCAGTCTCATAGTTTCCAGGGAATTTCTACTGAAGTACATTTCTACATAACTCTCTAAATGCCTCCAGATTTCAGTTGTCTTTCTGTTACTCTCTCCACCAATTCCCCTGCTTGAACCCCGCTGTTCCCATGTACCCACAGTCTCCTCTCTCATGGAGATCAATGCTGATCAAGGGTCTTTGTAGTAGGATATGGAATCCTTTGAGCATATGCCCAAAAGTGGTATAGCAAGGCCTTGAATTAGATCAATTTCCAAGTGTCTCAGGAACCTCCATATTGATTTCCAAACTGACTGTATAAATTTGCATTCCCACCAGCAATGGACTGGTGTTCCCTTTGCTCTATATCTTTTCCTGCATGAGCTGTCACTTGTGTGACACTTGTGATCTTAGCCATTTTAATAGGTGAAAGATGGAATCCCAAAGTCGTTTTCACTTACATTTCCCTGATGGCTAAGGATGACGAACATCTCTTTTTAGTGTTTATCAGCCAGTTGAGATTCTCACACCAGGAGTTATCTGTTTAGATCTGCATCTAGCCTTTATTGGTTTATCTGTCTTGTTGGTGTCTAATTTCTTGAATTCTTTGTATAAAGAACTTTTTCCACTCTGAAGGCTGTCTTTTTGTCCTGTAGATACTGTCTTTTGTCTTTCATAGCTGTTCAGTTTCTAGAGGCTCCAATTTAGTAACTGTTGATGTTAGTGCCCGAGCTTTTGGTGTTCTGTTGAGGAAGTTGTGTCCTGTGCCAATGTTTTCAAGGTTACTTTCCAATTTATCTTTTGTCAGGTTATATCTATCCCATTTTATGTGGAGGATTTTGATCCACCTGGACTTGAGTTTGAAACAGGATGGTAGATAAGGATCTATTTGCATTCTTCTATATGCAGGCATCCAGTTAGATGGGTCAATTTGTTGAAGATGCTTTTTCCCCATTTTCTTTGTCAAAAATTAAGTGACCTTAGGTATGTGCATTCATTTCAGAGTCTTCTATTTGAATCCATTAATTGACCTATCTGGTTTCTATACCAATACCATGCAGTTTGTATTACTGTAGCTCTGTAACATAGTTTTAAATCAGGGATGGTGATACCTTTGGATGCTCTTTTATTGTACAGGATTGTATTAGCGAGTCTGGGTTTTTGCTTTTCCATATGATGTTGAATATTATTCTTTCAAGATCTGTACTATTGTATCATATGCAAATAACAAGACATTGAATTCTTCCTTGCCAGTTTACATCCCCTTAATCTCTTTCATTGTCTTATTGCACCAGCTACCACTTTATTATAATATTGAGTAGGTATGGAGAAAGTGCACAGCTTTATCTTCCTGATTTTAGTGGAATTATGTTGTGTTTCTCTCTATTTAGTTTGATGTTGGCTATTAGCTTACTGTAAACTGCCTTTACTATGTTGCAGTATGTCCCCTTTATCCTTAATCTCTCCAAAACTTTTATCACAAAGGGGTTTTGAAGCTTGTCAAACACATTTTTTTTGCATCGAGCAAGATGATCATGTGTTATTTTTTCAGTTTGTTTATATTGTGAATTATATTGATGGATTTTCATTTTTTGAATAATCACTGCATCCCAGGAATGAAACCTATGTGATCATAGTGGATGCTGTCTTGTTGGATTCGGTTTTCAAATATTTCATTGAGTACTTTTGTACCATTGTTCATAAGGGAAACTGGCCTGAAATTCTATTTGCTGTATCTTTGAGCAAGGTAATTGGGGCATCATAGAATGAGTTTGGCAGTGTTCCTTCTGTGTCTATTTTGTGGAATAGTTTGAAGACTATTAGTCTTAGCTCTTATTCCAAAGTCTGGTAGAATTCTGCACTAAAACCATCTGGCCCATGGATTTTTTTGGTTGGTAGATTTCAATGACTGCTTCTACTTCCTTGGGCATTATAAGACTATTCAGAATGTTTATCTGAACTTAGCTTTGGAAGTTCGTATCTGTCTAGAAAATCATCCATTTTATTTAGATATTCCAATTTTGTGGAATATTGGTTTCTGAATTAAGACTTAATGATTTTTGAATTTCTTCAGTGTCAGTTGTTATGTCTCCCTATTCAGTTGTGATTTTGTTAATTAGGGTAGTGTCTGATTTTTAGTTTGTCTAAAAGTTTGTCATGTTGTTGATTTTTTTTAAAGAATCGGTTCTTGGTTTTGTTGATTTGTTGTATAGTTTTCTGTGTTTCTAATGGTTTGATTTCAGCCCCGAGACTGACTATTTCCTGCTGTCTACTACTCTTGAGTGTGTTTTCCTTCTTTTTTTGACTAGAGTTGTTAGATGTACTTTTGTTAGTTTGAGAAATCGCAAAATTTTATAAGCACACTTAGTGCTATAAAATTTCCTCTTACCACCGTTTTTATAGTGCTGTTGGGTAGCACTTAAGGGTTCTTTAGAAAGTCAGTTGTGTTGAAAGGTCTTTTCTTGGGGAAAAGATGTGAAGGAGTGTTTTCCTGAAGTGGACACAGGTGAAAGGCTAAGAAAAACTCATGAAGGAATGTTTCACTGAAGCAGGCACAAGAAAAATGATGGTGTGCAAAAGCAAGAACATGAAAGAACAGGTGAGCAAGGATTCTTTGCTAATGGCAGGCATATATTGGTCCACCTTCTACTGTGTAGTTGTACTTCATTTATTGGGACTCCATAGAGAGAAACGTATCAAAAAACTTCTGGTGGAATGGTACACATGGAGTATGTATGATGTTTACAGGAATATTAAAAGGACTGGATGGACAGTGATGGAGGCAAAGCTAGTTTTGCTGATAGAGCTAGCTGTGCAATGCTTGCAGTCTCATGTCTTTGCAGATTTGTGTTTTGCTGAGAGAGACAAACTTCTTCTAGCATTCCGTCTGGTCCCTTCTGCTGTCTTGTGCTGAGGCTGAGGCCTGGCAGTCTCTGTTAGGCAGTTGCTACCATTAGTGATTTGCTATCCTCAAAGTACTGAAATGGACTGTTGTTGCATCAGTAAAGTGTTTACAAGTGGATCAAGCTGTCCTGCTGTCCTGTGAACTGAACAGCTGATTTCCAGACAACAGAGATGGGAATTGCTCCAGAGAACCACTTCTAGAATGTCTACTTCCTCCCTATTCTTCCTTTTCCACTATCTCTTGTAGGTGGTTGGCTAAAAGGGAGGTTTCCACAAATATGTGAGCTTTCTGTCCTTTTTGTAATTTTTGAAATCCAGTTTTAATCCAAGGTGTTCTGATAATATGCATAGGGTTATTTCTGTCTTTTTGTATCTGTTGAAGTTTGCTTTGTGACCAATTATATGGTAAATTTTGCAGAAAAAGTTGCATGAGGTGCTTAGAAGAAGGTGCATTCTTTTGTGTTAGGGTAAAATATTCAATAGATACCTGTTAGGTCCATTTGAATCATAACTCTATTAGTTTCATTGCTTCTCTCTTTAGTTTCTGTCTTGAAGACCGGTTCATTGATGAGAATATGGTGTTGTGGTCTCCCACTATTAATGTGTGTGGTTCAATGTGTAATTTAAGCTTTAGTAATGTTTATTTTATGAATGTTAATGCACTTGCTTTTGGAGAATAATTGTTTAGAACTGAGATGTCCTCTTGATAATCTTTTCCTTTGATTAGGATGAAGTGTCCTTCCCTGTCTCTCTTGATTGCTTTCAGTTGAAAGTCTATTTTACTAGATATTAGAGTGGCTACTCTACTTTATGTCATGGGTTCATGCTTTTTCTAGCCCGGTATACTGAGATAATGACTATCTTTCTTGGTGAGATGTGTCTCTTGTATACTGCATGATGGAAGGTCTTTTCTTTTCTTTTTTTGTAAAGTAGTAATTTATGATTAGTTTAATGGCAATAAATATTTTTTATTGGATATTTTATTTATTTATATTTCAGATGTTATCTTTCACTTTCCCCTTTCCACCCTAGAAGTCCCTCTCCGGTCCCCCCTCCTTTTTGCTTTTATACCATTTTAATTACATGCAAGTATTAAGGTAAGTTGTTTATTGCCTTGCTTGATCTTTGACTATTTGTGTTTATTGTTCCTTGAGTATTTGTATCTATTTCATTGATGGATTATGTTATGCAATGATCATATTAGCCTGTGTGTTGGGGAATTGAGCCCATTGATGGTGACAGATATTAATGACCAATGATTATTAATTCCTGTAATTTTGATATTAGTCTTGGTTGTTATTTTGATGTGAGTCTTGGTTGAGTGTGTGTGTGTGTGTGT
>NW_021617948.1:0-7691 GCF_004785775.1 Grammomys surdaster | reverse complement strand
GTGTGTGTGTGTGTGTGTTTATTTTCTATTGATTTTAATGGTATGAAATTATTTTTTTCTTGTGTTTTCTCGAGTATAGTTAAACTCATGTTATTTTCCTTCTGGTAGCCCCTGTAGGGCTGGGTTAGTTGAAAGGCATTGTTTAAATCTGGGTTTGTCATGCAATATTTTGGTTTCTCCATCTATGTTGATTGAGAGCTTTGTTGGATACTGCAGTCTGGGCTGACAGCTCTAGTTTCTTAGTGCCCGCAGGACCTCTGCCCAGAACATCTTCATCAATGAACTTTATAAAAGCATTGACATGATCTTTTAGGGTGAACGTCATAGGAAGAGGGACAGCTACACCAAAATATTCCTCCCTTTAACCAGCTAACACCTCAGCCTTCATGGCTTCTGTTGGTCTCCTGTAATCTTCTCCACACAATCTTGTCTTTTACCTCAGAATATTACCTTCCTATTGGCTACTCCCTGATTTATGATATCACTTTCTTTCCCAGCTGACCAGTATCTGGTAGAATCCTGGAGATTCCTTGGAGCTACCTGTAAACAAATTAGACCACAGGCCACCTTTAACCGGTGAGATCTGTCTGCTAGTGGACAGAGGGGCCAGTATGGTGAGAAGATCAGTCAAGAACAACCATTTAACCTGCTCCAGTGTACCGTGGATTACTGCTAGTCCCTCTGACATTTGCCCTGATCATGTCAGGTAAGGAATGAAACGTTAAAACGTTGATCATATCTTTTCTTATTTTTAGTGTAAGTTTAAATCCTCAGGAGACTATGGATACTAGATATACATTTATCTCAAGTTGAATGGCACATTTAGCCATGGTTCTTACTAAGAATGTGACTTTGGAGAGAGTGTTTACTCTCAACTGAATCTTCTGCTTCAGGAAGATTTCACTGTAACTTGCTCAGAGCACAGTATAGTTGTGTCTTAAGAGGCACGTGAACAGGAAAAAATTCAGGTAATATTGATGGTGTGAAATTTGAAAAACAAAGTAAAACTGATTTGAAGAATCTAGCACTCCATACCACGATTGTGATGGTTTCTCTCCAGTACTACTTCCCTGTTATTGTTCAAATTCAGTGCTGTTCTAAATGTATCTTTCACACAGGTATGGTGGCACACTTGTGTTCATATTATGTGTAAGTATTATAAAAAGCTCTATCATTGAACACAGCATGTAGTGGTTGAAATACTGAAGATCAGATTAAGTCTACCCTGGTCTACAATGGCTCTGTCTTGACAGAAACAAAATAAAAAATACAGAAAGAGAGTGATTGTCATGTTTTACAGAACTCAGTCTATCTTTGGTAAAAAAGAGCATGCGGGAGAATTTAAGAGGGGACTGGACTCTGTGAAGGCAGTTAATGTAGTGAAAGATATCATGTGGTTGGAATATGAAAGACAGAACCACAGGAATCTGGAGAGAGGGGAAAAGTCCAAGGTATAAAGATGAGGGGATAGAAAGCAGAGATATCAAAGACTTCAAAACTCAGAGATTATCCCAAAGGAACATCGAGATAATTTAAGACCAAATATTGCAGAAAACCACAGATTTCAAATCAAAAGAATCAAGGCATTTCCCAAGTCTTATCTAGGCAGCCACACTGTTGTTGTTTGTCTGGGTGCTGGCTCCCTGTTATATAGAGAGCACAACCCCACTCTGCTCTCTGGTTCCGACAATCTATCACATCCTGTGAAGATTTCCATAAGTCTTGTGTACATTGGTTTTGTTGGATAATATCAGATGGAGCTGTCATCCCAATCACTTGTCCTCTGTTCAACACTTACACAGTACAGGGAATTCTCACAGTGTTTCCCCTCTAAAAGAACTATAGGCAAGTAAGAGTAATAGAAGAAGAATTAGTCTTATTCAGGGTTGAATTTCTAATATGTTAGCAAATATCAATGTGCCAGCCCTAAGCACACAAAAGTACCCTGAAATATTATCAGCATATTATATTTAGAAAGTCATATACACATATGTGTCTAATAGGTTTACTTAAATGACAAGAGGTAATGAATTATAGAAGGAGTGTGGTAGGGGCACAAGAGGACGTAGAAGGGGAAAGATAATTGAGCAGATATAGTACTCATATATCAAATCCCTGATTCATTATGTTTTTAAGGCTCAGAGTAAAATTAAGCCTGGTGGTATTCGCAGACATCTATGATACCACCATTCTAGAGACAGAGGCAGGCCAAGGCCATCTTTTTTTGTTTGTTTGTTTTTTACATAAAGTAAGATATGCACAGAACAGGGCCAAGGCAGGGGCATGAGAAATTGTCTTAGTCTCTCCTACCTCTGAACACTTCTGTTATAGGACCCAGATATGAGGTCATATCACAGCAGGTATGAGGGCAGGACAAAGCATGTGAAAATGGACTGTGCTTAGATTAGCACGAAGGTTACCAAGTCAACTTGGAATTGATTGTGCACACAGGAAGAACAGGTATCAAGTGAGTGTCAACCTGTCTAGTACCAAGAATTAGTCTGAACCTTTACAATTGGAACCTTTGTGGGAACACTGGTCTTCGACTCACTCTCCCAGACAGAAGAAACTGGAGATAGCACTGCTTCCTGTATGACACTAGAAAGCATTCATCTCATTTTCCTACTGTTCTCCTCCTTTCTACAGAAAATTTCCAAAGCACACCTTTCTTAGGGACAAAAATTACTCTACAGCCCTCTCTGCCTGTGCTGAATAACTCCACATGTCAGGAATGGTGTGCAAGTACTCCAGTATCTCCATCCCAGCTGTGAGTTCAGCATGCCTCCTGCCATCAGCATCCAGCCCTTCCCTCCAGCCTCTGATGAGCAATGCTTACCTTAAACCACATGCTAGCACAACTATGCTGACAGTGCTGACTGACCAGAGCCATGTCTCCAACTCCACACTCTCCTGTCCAGGTATTCTTGAGTGGGATACCAAAAGAAGCACAGACAGGAGGGCAGCTACATTCTAAGAGTTCAATGTGACATCACTAACCAGGACACCAAAATATCCTTATCTATGACAGTCCAGTGTGATAAAAGTTTAGATCCCAATGGCATTGTTCCTTTCTATTCTACACGGCCTTCCAGCTTTGTCCAGCTAACTATCTGTGGTGTTAATCAAGGATACAGTCTGCTACATTCATACCAGGAGGGTAGCCAAGTCTATTACTATAAGCACATAAGAAAAAATAACACAGAAAACATAACAAAATCCTGAACAGTAAAAGAAATGATGAAAGGCCCATCATACATGATTTTAGGAGCTACTACCAATCTAATAAATCCATGTCATTGGCATAAGAGGAGACACACTGACCTATGGAATGAAACTAGTACACACACATATACTTGAGTTTTGATAAAGAAGCCAGAAATATGCACACTGGCAAGAACACACAATCTTCAAAATGGTGCTGGTCAAACAAGATAACTGTATGTAGAAGAATGCAAATTGATACATAATTCTTTCCCCCACCATACACAAAAATTAAGCACAATTGGATAAAAGACCTCAACATAAAACCAGATATGCTGAACCTAACAGAGGAGAAACTGAAGAATAGCATTGAGTTCATTGGCACAGGATATGGCTATTTGCAGGCACTAAGATCAACAACACTTTAATGGAAACTCGTGAAACTGAAAAGCTTCTGTTAGGCAAAGAAGACCTTCAATTGGCCAAAGGTGAAGCCTACAGAATGGGAAAATATTTTTTGCTGACTCAACATCCAATAAAAGATTAAATTCCAACGCCCCTTGCTCAGGTGCAGGCCACATCAGTCAGAAGAACAGGTGACTGACCTATCTTCTGGCAAAAATGCCCTAACTCCCTAGACTCAGTTTCCATTTCACTGCCATCCGACCATTTCACTACCTGCCTGGCTGCTGAGTTCCTGCCTACAAGACATCACATCTACAGGTTCTGTCTACAGCAGTAAAAACAATAGGTGCAGGCTATACCTGTTAGGAAGACATCCCCTACTATATCAAAAGTCAAGCTAGCAACCAGATATCTAGTTCCTAACATGGGCAGAGGCTCTTTACTGGATCAGAGGTTATGCTGGCTTCCTAAAAGCCAGACCACAATAACCAGAAGACTAAAAAGGAAACAAACAAAGGAACAATTTACTCCTACAGTAAAGACAAACTCAGAAATCAGCATGGAAACGTAGAATCTTTCAAAGCCCAGATGTGTAAATACAACTATAAAAAACATGGTTGACAACAGATACGACAACATAACACCACTAGAGCAAGACCTTAATATTTCAGTGCAGCTGAGGCACAAGAAAATCACCTTAAAATCAATTGTATGAAGATGATAGAAGTCTTTAAAAAGAAAACTAAATAACCTTGAAGAAATCAAGGAAAACAAAATATTGGAAGAAATCAAGAAATCCCTTAAAGAAATCCAAAAAAGCCAAGAAAACAAACATATAAATGTAAAGAAACTATTTTAGACCTGAAAATCAAATCAGAAACCAAAAAGAAACACAAAATGAGGAAATCCTGGAAATAGAAAAATCTAGTTAAGTGAACAAGAGTTATATACACAAGCATCAACAACAGAATACAAGTGATAGAAGACAGACTCTCAGGCATGGAAGATAAGATACAATAAATAGATTCCTTGGTCAAAGAATACGTTAAATCTAAAAATATGAAAAGGAAATCAGGGACACTATGAAAAGACAGAACCCTAAGTATAATGGGTTTAGAAGGAGTAGAAATCCAGCACAAAGATTCAGAAGATATACTAAACAAAATCATAGTATAAAAGTTTCCTAAGCTAAAGAAGGCCATGCCAGTAAAGATATAACAAGCTTGCAGAACTCAAAATAGATTGAGCAAGAAAAGGAATTCCCTGTGCCACATAATAATCAAACCTCTACACATATAGAACAAGGAAAGAATTTTAAAAGATACAAGGGGAAACGACAAAGTAACATATAAAGAGAAGAGACCTATTGGAATTACACCCAGTTTCTCATGGTAGATTGTAAAAGCCAGAAAGCCCTGAAATAAGCTCATCAGACTCTAAGAGATCAAGGATGTAAACTCAGATTACTATACCTGGCAAACTGTTCAATCATCATAGATGGATAAAACAACAAATTTTATGAGAAATCAATTTAAACATCATCTTTCTGAAAATCCAGTGCTATAGAAAGTACTAGAAGCATAACTCAAACACACGAATGTTAACTACGCCCAGAAAAATATAGGCAATAAAAAATATCACACAAGAAAAGCCAAAATAAAGGAAACACAAACACGAGGTTTCTTAGGAAACTGGGAATAGTTCTACCTCAAGATTCAGCTATACCGTTCCTGGGCATCTACCGAAAAGTTGATCCATCATCCCATAAAGATACTTTCCCAGTTATGTTCATAGCAACTTTATTTGTAATAGTCCAAAACTGAAAACAACTTAGATGTCCCTCGACTGAAGAATAGATAAAAGAAATGTGGCACATCTACACAAGGTAATACTATTCAGCTATTGTAAACAAAATATGAATTGTGCAGGCAGATTGATGGAACTTGAGAATACCATCCTGATGTGGTAGCCCAGTCTCAAAGGGATATTCATGGTATGTGCTCACTTGTAAGTGGATATTAGTCATAAAATACAGGTACCATGCCACAATCCACAGATGCAGAGAAGCTAAACAAGAAGTTTAACAAGAAGAAAGGAACAAGCAAAGATTATGAATCCCACTTAGAATGGGAAATAAACTACTCCTAAGAAGCATATGGAAGGAGGGTGGTGGGTGGGAGAGGGATGGGGATGGCAGTGGAAGATTTCATGATCAGGTATGGGGAGGGACAGGAGAGGTAACCAGATGGCCATGAGAATGAATGGGCATCTGTAACTTAAGGGGTTGGGGAGGTAGCAGGTATTGGCAGGATGAGGTAAAATTCAGGGATAAAGGAGGTGTCTAAGAATCAATGGGGTGACCTTAGCTGTGACTCATAGCCTTGGGGATATGGAACCTGAAGCAGCTATCTCCTTTAGCAACACATGAGCCCATGCAAGGACAGCAACCCACATACAAAACATTCACCCACAAATTTATCCTGTCTAAAAGAAATGCAGAGGTGGTGGATGGAGCAGAGACTGAGGAAGTGGCCGACCAATAACAGCCCACTTCAGATCCATCCTATGGGCAAACGACATTCCCTGACACTATTAATGATTCTTTGTTAAGCTTGCAGACAGGAGTCTAGCACAGCTGTTCTCTAAGAGGTTCTACCCAGGAGCTGACTTAGATGCAGACACCAATAGCCCAACACTTGATGTAACTTGGGAAATCTTATGGGCCCTGAAGGGGATAGGAACTCCACTGGAAGACCAACAGAGTCACCTCACCTGAACTCTTGGGGCGCTTAGAGTCTGAACCACCAACCAAGGAACATATACTGGATCAACCTAGGCCTCCCCACTCCTATGTAGCAGATGTGCAGCTTGGTCTTCATATGGGGTCAGAAAAACTGGAGCCAGGGCTTTCCTGAATGTTGTTGCCTATATGTGGGATATGTTCTTCTAGCTGAGCTGCCTTGTCTGGCCTTGGAGGGAGAGGAAACACCTAGCCTTTCAGAGACTTGATGTGCCATGTTGGGAGAATATGGGGGCAAGAGGCTCACTGGCTGAGAGGAGCAGGAGAGGGGAAAGTATTGTGGGATGTGGTGATCAGGAGAGAGTAGTGATCAAGGTATAAAGTGTATCAAATACAGAAAACATTTCAGAGATACACTGAGGCTTTGGATTGTTCAATTATCAATGTAAATCCGTAAAATAGTAAACGAGAAGAAAACACTAAAACTACACATGTTACACTCTAAAGTATCGACTGTCTCAATTCATCAATTTTCTTTGGCATGCCATCCTATATGATCGACAATGGATATGGGATCTGCATCTAGAAAAAAATGATGTTCAACTTCGGTGAGAACTTTCCATTCACTCAACTTGGATGTAGAATATTAAATGCTCATATCTTTTTATAAAAAACCACACAAGCAAATCCAAAAGAAAGGAAAGACACACATACACATCACCACCACTGCCACCAAGAAATAACAGGAATTAGCAATCATTGATCATTAATATCTCTCAGTATCATTGGAGTCAATTCACCAATTAAAAGACACAGTCTAATAGAATGGATACAGAAACAGGATCCATTCTTCTGTTACATACAGGAAACATACCTCAACTTCAAATATGAGTAGTACTTCAGAGTAAAGGGTTAGAAGGTAGCTTTCCAAGCAAATAGACCCAGAAAGCAAGCTCATGTAAGTATTCTAGTATCTAAAAATTAAACAGCAAACCAAAAGTAATCAAAAGAGATGGAGAAGGACATTTTATACTCATAAAAGAAAAGTGAAAGAAGATGTTATTTGACTTCCTAATATCTATGTTTGAAATGCCAGAGCACTCACATTTGTAAAAGAAACATTCCTAAAGCCTAAATCACACATTGAAACACATACATTAATAGTGAGAGACTTCCATATTCTAATATTAGCATTGGGCATGTCATCTAGACAAAATTACACTGAGAAATAAAGGGAATAATAGAAGTTATGAATAAAATAGGCCTAATGAATAACTATAGAACATTTCACTCAAACTTAAAAAATGTATCTTCTTCTCAGTACCACAGGTAATAGTCTTAAAAA
>NW_021617947.1:0-1231 GCF_004785775.1 Grammomys surdaster | reverse complement strand
TATCTTTGTGCTTCACGAAAATGACTAGTACTAGAATTGTGATGGCCAAGAAGCATAGGGCCATGCAGCCTAGAGCCATACCCACTGGGTCTTCATAAGCCAGAAATGACACAGCTCTTTGGAGGCAGTGGGTTTGCTCTAAGTTGGCATACTTATCATCTGGACACCTCACACACTCTTCCATATCTGCTGGTGAACAACAATAAACCCTTATGATGTATCATAACTATGTAGACAACAATTGTCTATTTGCATTATTCATAGGATATATCTACATATAATTTGGTTTTGAGCATCTATTTTATTCCTTATTGCTATAGGGACCACTGATTTAAGATTGCTCTCTATTAACCCATGCTTTGTGATGGAACAAATCATCATCATAGGGAATGGAACAGAAAAAAATCATTATTTATGAAACAAAACATAAGGAAAAATATGATGATGAGTAATATGCATTATCTCAGATTATTAAAATCCTCAAACCATAAATTCACTACTCACAGACAAGAGTAGTGTGCAGACATAGTTATTGATGCCAGTTGATGAAATACATTATGTGCTTTGTTTTCTTTTAGAGTTGTGCCCTTTGTCTATATCTACACAAAGGCACCAGAGCATAGAATTACTCATGCAAATACTCTTTGCATAAAGTAATACTTTCATTCTTGAAACTGTATGCCTCCCAGACAAATCCATGTCCCTCTCATTGTGGTAAGTTCTCTTTCTTCCCAGCTACACATTCAAAGCTGTATGGCATGAAGGTTTTGGATGTTCACATTCATCCCTCTTTCCTTAGCTGGGCTGTGATTGATGACAAGCACTATCCCCTCTATTGTTGCATTCTTGAAATCTTCACTTTTATTCTAATTCTTTGACAAGAAATGATTAATCCTTTAAGCCATCTAAGCTCTTAAAATATATTTCATTAAACAATAATTGTTACCCTGAGCATCTGGTCTTAATATAAACTCAGTAACCATCATATTGTGGAAGAAATGTGTTGTTTGTAGAATATATTGCATATTATTTGCTGGGTTCAAAAGAAGTTGATATTATTTAACTGATTAAGTTCTGAAACATGAGAGTTTAGGTCTTCAGTTTCCGTCTAGGCCATACCACATTTCTGGTTTGGAATGAGAAGGTATTCGAATTCAGCAATTTCTCTTCCGCATGCAAGCATGTACCTGTTTCATTGGAAACCTCATTTTCTGGGCACTGGACACAATCA
>NW_021617946.1:4616-7144 GCF_004785775.1 Grammomys surdaster | reverse complement strand
ACCAAATCCAGTAAAAGAGCCTAGGCTTACTGACAGCCCCAAGCCTGTCCATGAGATGGACTGATGCTGGATATCTATGTAAAAGGATGACTAAAAACAACAAAAGAGTTATTGTACAAAATATATCTGGGAGCTCAAGGGATCTTAGTCTAGGGGTGTAGATACTATGAAGAAAAGGGAAAAAATTGCCTCTTTTTCAGAGAGAGCCCAGCAGTGCTGGTGCTGGTGTGTTATAGGGGAAGGTAATTAGGGCATAGACCCAAATAGCAGTCTCCTGCAGATGCAGTCAGGAAATGGTGCTGGGAGCTTTGACAGTAAAGAGAGCACATGGCTCTGTGGTAGCTGTCACTCATGTCCATGGAAACTAATGAAGGAAACTCAAGTAGAGTGCTTAGGCATACAGCAGACCCACTTCAAGAAGTCCAGGACAATCATCCATCCATCTAATAGCTTCTGATCTGTGTGGGGGAGGAAAAGGGAAAAGTTGTGATATCTGGAGCTTCCACTCAACGGGAGAAGCTAGCAGAAAGCAATATAATAGGGCTGTGGAGATGGCTCAGTAGATAAAGTGCTTGCCAGACAAACCAGAGGACTGGACCTGAGTTTGGACCCCAGAACCCACATAAAGTTGGGATTGCCTGCCTGTAATCACACAGCTCTTGGGAGGCCTACCAAAATGAAAACTTACCCCTCCCTGTACTACAGGATGAACACAAGTCCTTATGCATGCTATGTCAACACTCTACCAATGAATTCCCCCCGTTCTTGCCATGGTTCCCATAAGGTCCACAGTCTTTGCTTGTGAAGGATGACAAGTTCTCAGTTCAGGAAGAGGGGAGATCTGTAGATGAGTGCCATGGTCACCAATGAGGGCACACAGACACTGCCACTGTGGTGGTTTAAAGTACATTTGCCATCTTGTCTTACTCCAGACTGGCACTGGTGTCCAAGAGTTCACCCAGAGACAGTGACAGTGCCTGCTAATCACTAATGCACTTGGTGACAATTAGATGGGACATCTGCATTCAAGTAACTGCCATCAAGCGAGAAGAGGATCAACAGCAAGTGCTCATAGAAGAGCCCAAAGAAGGTTGTCAATGACCCACTCATTCAGTCGTCTGTCCAACACATTTTTATTAAGACCCTACTGTTTGCATGCTGTGGTGGCACACACCTGCAATCCCAACTCCTGGGAAATGGAGGCAGAGGATCAGCAAATTCAAGCCCACATTGGGGCTACAAAGTTAAGACCCTGTCTTAAAAAAATAACAAAGCAAATTGAAAACCCAATTCCAAACAGTCACATTATGAGACAGGCTTCCTATTTCATATTAAGAATTTAAGGATAAACTCTCAAAGACCCTTCCAAGATAGTGTTTATATTCCAACAGATCCAACATGTGATGGGCAGTCAGTGTTGGTGTTATGATTTCTAACATGGTATGATTGTGGCATCAGGAATACCTTGGCAGTACCTGCCAGGTTGTCCTCCTGAGGATTGCACCATGTAACAGGGCTAGTATAAAGAAGATTTATTATTGCAGGGGAAGGGCTCAGGGACCTGGAAAGGAGGAGAGGTAGAGAAAAGGGGGAGGGGCTGGAAGAGAGAAAGAGAAGAAGAGAGGAATAGAGGCCAGCATGAAATACATGGGGAGGGAGAGAGGGAGGGAGGGAGGGAGGGAGGGAGGGAGGGAGGGAGGGAGAGAGAGAGAGAGAGAGAGAGAGAGAGAGAGAGAGAGAGAGAGAGACAGACTGATCTTCACATATGCCTGGCTCACATATGTCAGGTGGCAACAGAAACTGTTGCTAGGTAGCTGTTGGGCAGAGCCTAGCAGATTTGCCTGCAAGCCAACAACTGGTCTCGTGGAGAACTATAACTTAGCTAGGAAGCATGTCTAGTTGCCCACACTGTTCAGATATCATGGGTGGTATCTGCACTTTTATGGCTCAACAGAATACAAAAATGTATGGAATTCTATTCTATTCAAGTGAGATTGTTGCCTGCAATCTCAGCATTGGGGAGTAGCTATGAGACAATCCCTGGAGCTCACTGGCCAGCCAGTCTAGACTAGTTGGCTAGCCCCAGACAACTAAGAAATATTGTCTGAAAAAATAAGGTGGAAAGTATTTGGGGAATGAAACCTGATGTTGGCTTCCAAACACAGGCACACGGGTACACACACACCTTCAGAATTGGATTTCCTTGACTCAAAAGTATAAAAGTGAATGAAGGCAAGCTTGCACTGGATCAATATGGTTGATTAGAGGCCCTGGCTGTTAATTCAGCTCACCTACTACACTGTGAAGCCTCCAGCCAGAGAAAGGAAACCACAGACACTCTGGCCCTTCCCTTACTCTTACTCCATCCCAGGGATGGCTCTTAGACTCAATGACCAAATTCTGCACCATCTGTCCCATCCATAGTTGAATGTAGTTCCTTCTCATACTCTAGGCATTTGACCACTTGAAATAAAATTCTTCTATAAACACTCTTGGCTCTGGGGCTTCAGACCCACCCACCTGTTCTG
>NW_021617946.1:2857-4516 GCF_004785775.1 Grammomys surdaster | reverse complement strand
TCCTCTGGGAGGTAACAGCCCTTATGGGCCAATTATCAGAACAGAGGCCAAGATGCCTCCCTCACCCTGTTCTAGCAGGCCCCGTGGCCCGCAATCCCACCTCACACAAAGCTTCTTCTTTTTCTGCCACTGGAGAGACTTGGAGCAAATTTAGAGAAACTGCCAGGTTTCACTATGCAGCTTTGAACCTACATGTTGATTCTCTACAGGGGTCAAAGGGACTGCATTTCTCTCTTCTTTCCTATTAGGGTGCAACCTGATAGTCTCTGAGAGAAGCTAACAGGGTTCCTACCCTTAAAACAACAAAATAGCTGTTTGCACTGATGCTCAAGGTATCAAATATAATCCTACTCTTCATGGCCACCTGACCTCCACGCCCACTTAACCTCCATACCCACCTGGCCTCCACGCCCACTTAACCTCCATGCCCACCTGACCTCCACGCTCACATGACCTTCATGTTCACATGACATTTATTCATGCACACTTAACCTGCATGCCAACATTCCAGCAGATCTAACTCTGTGATGTAATTTTCATCCTCTTTTGGACATCTTTTTTTACCTGTCTTCCATCCTTCCTTCATCTTCCATCACTATGGCCTCTTGAGACCTCTCTCTAAAACTAGAAAATTTACCTCATCTGAATGACTTGTCTAACACTTGTTTAGCTGGCACCTACTATCTGCCTCATACCTTGCTAAAGCCTCTCTTCTTGAGGACACTCTACAGGCACTCTTTGTCTATAATTATTTGGCAATCCTCCCCCTGCCCCAGCAAGTTGTTGTTTTTTTGGTTTTTGTTTTTGTATTTCACTTAATGGAATAGGCTGTGATTTATATGGGGGAACATCATACATTGCATATGATAAAGAAGTCAACTAATACTGGCTTTATTAAGTAGGCATCGTCTTCCTTCCAATAATCCAAAATCTGAGCTAATGATGACGGCTCATACATGTAGTCCCAGGGCTTGAAAAGCTGAGATGGGAAAGCCAAGTTGGAATCCAAAGTTCCAGGCCAACCTGAGCCACAGTGTGAGAGTCTGTTTCAACTTCTACACCACCCACACACAAAAACACACGAAACCTACATTTAAACAACTGTTGGTATTGGTTTGGTGGCTGGTAGAAATGAGGACTCACATGTGCTCTTTGCCCTTTCTATGGCCACTCAGGGGCTCCCTTTCTTTCACCTTCCCGTGAGATCAGCCACTAACTCAACACAGAAATGCCAAGGACACTGTTATCATCTATAAAACATTCACACACTGATACATCTGAGCCCTCTCTGCTTGGCTATGGTCTTACCTTCTTCCAGTTGTTTATTTGATGATGTTCCCACCAGGGCTACCTTGGTGTCATTGGCACAATCTGTTCTCCATTGTCTCCCAAGCATCTGCCTTTCTCCTTCCTAACTTCTAACATGGACTCACTAGACAACATTTCTACATTTCCTCCCATATGCCACCTGTACTTTCCTAGATTTAGGTGACCTGTTATTGCTTCCATTTTTCTAAGCTCTGAACCTAGATGAATCCAACTGTTTCTCTGGGCCTGTATCCAAGCAGTCAAGCAATAGGGAAGATTGATTTCACCACAGCTTCAAAGTCATTGACTTTTAATAGCTCCTTCTACAGAACAGAAACCTGGCCTCTGTCT
>NW_021617946.1:0-2757 GCF_004785775.1 Grammomys surdaster | reverse complement strand
CAAGCATCTGCCTTTCTCCTTCCTAACTTCTAACATGGACTCACTAGACAACATTTCTACATTTCCTCCCATATGCCACCTGTACTTTCCTAGATTTAGGTGACCTGTTATTGCTTCCATTTTTCTAAGCTCTGAACCTAGATGAATCCAACTGTTTCTCTGGGCCTGTATCCAAGCAGTCAAGCAATAGGGCAGATTGATTTCACCACAGCTTCAAAGTCATTGACTTTGAATAGCTCCTCCTACAGAACAGAAACCTGGCCTCTGTCTCCCTTTCCTGTGTGACCGCCTCAAACTTCAACCTTTCCACCTTTCTCAGATTCTCAGAGATGACCTCCTCATGCTGAGCTAGAGAAAGTTCTTGTATGGGGGCTCTTCTAGCCTCCTGTAGGTTATGTTCTCACAGACATCTAGCAGGGAACCCCCTTCCTGACCGATAGGACTCCTAGATTTTCTCCTCAGTGTTTCTTTCTCTTGACTAGCAGCTTTTCCCTCTCACTTGAAATCCCATTTTCTATGTGCCTATCCCCTCAGATCTTCAAAAACAAAGAAGCACAAATAACCTACCTCACACACTGCTTGATTTTCCTTCTAATGTTTACAGGAAAGAATTCTACACTCATCTGTCTGTACTTTGAATTTCCTTGTCTTTATTGCATGTTTTCTTTCTATATCATCCTGGCTCCTCAGTCCTGCAGGCTGCTTTTGCTGGAATCCTGAAGTGCTTTTATACTAAAAGCCAGTGTTTCACCACTTTTCTTCCCAGAGTGTTCTTGGCTCTTTGAAGCACTGTATTCGGTTGATGTGAGTCTTTCTCCCATCTTTGCTCCAGTGTCTCTGATGTTTTCTTCTCTGCTTCGTGAGCTTTGTGACATGTTTCAATAATCTCCCCTTTCTCACTTCATACTTCCTCTATAAATGCTCATAAATCTCATATATACACGTCACTTATATTATCTATTGCTTTGTAATATATTTCCCCAAAACTTAACACTTAACACCCCTGATATGTGTGCCTGTACTTCATACTTTCTTTGAGTCGGGAATCTAGATTCAGCAGAACTAGAGTTTCCAATGAATCCCTTAAGTGAGCTACAGCCAAGGTGTTAGTAGAGTTGTCAGCATCTCAAGGCTCTGATGGAAAATCAATCCACTCCAAACTCTATTCATATGTTGGATCTCAGGTCTATACCAACTCAGAGACACCAGGGTCTGGTGGGGGTCCTTGATGGAGGGCAACTTTCAATATGGGAGCTTAATCACTTAAGTGAGGACACTGACAGGAAAAAGGAAGGAGGAAAAAAAGGGAAGGAACAGGATATGGAAGTGTCATTCTCTTCATAAACTAATCTCAGAGATGCTATTCTATCACTGTTGCTTATTCTAGAAGCAAAATAGTATTCTTGCCTACATAAAAGGAAGAGGGACGACATAAGAGTATGAATGCCAAGACTCATGACCCTGGGAGTGACTGGGCCAGCCTACCAGATTATTTTATAATCATCATTGTGTCCCAGATTCAACTCTTGTTTCCTCTCCTGGGGAGAAACAACTCTTCTCCAAGTTTTTCTCTTCCTGTGACTGATTCCCCCCATTAATCTTATTCTACAGAGCCGGAGAGATGGCTCAGCGGTTAAGAGCACTGACTGCTCTTCTAGAGGTCCTGAGTTCAATTCCCAGCAACCACATGGTGGCTCACAACCATCTGTAATGGGATATGTTGCCCTCTTCCGGTGTATCTGAAGATAGCTACAGTGTACTCAGATATAAAATAAATAAATAAACCTTGTGCAGGCAATGGTGGCGCACGACTTTAATCCCAGCACTTGGGAGGCAGAGGCAGGTGGATTTCTGAGTTCGAGGCCAGCCTTGTCTACAGAGTGAGTTCCAGGACAGCCAGGACTACACAGAGAAACCCTGTCTCGAAAAACAAACAAACAAACAAACAAACAAACAAACATCTTATTCTAGAACCTAGAACCCCAGGTGTTGTTCCCGACTCTCATTCTTCAGTCTCATCCTCTGTATTTGATCTTCACTAAATCATATTAGTTAAACCTCAAATCTGACTTATATCCATCTACCCATCTCCAACACCACCATTGGCAGCCACCGTCTCTGCCTGGGGGTGCAGTTATCTACTGCCTATTCCTTCCAGCATCCCTGCTTACCAACTCATCTCCAGTTGTGGTCTATTTACAGAGTGAGTCTACACATAAGCCTCTGTGTAAAACCATTAAGTACTTCCCCATTTCCTGTTGTTCTTGCTCCTCCCTAGTGAGTTATCCTAGAATGAACCAGATCTTCTGAAGGTCCCAGTTCTGGGTCCCCCCCAATCTCATTTAAGAATAAGAGGCAGGGGAGTCAACATGATCTCTCAGCAAGAGTGATTTTAGCAGTTTCAGATGTGTCCTCTACAGCACCTGGGTGGTACTTGAGTGAAGGACATCTCAACTTTAAAGAAGAGAAGCTAAAAGCATCCCTGGGTGATGTCTCAGTTTACGTCCCAGCCTAGTCTACCACCAGCCCTGATCTCTCTCAAATATGTGTGTGGATTTTTGTTGTTGTTGTTCTTAAAGTAGTAAGGATTCAGCAAAGGACATTCAACTAGGAGAGGTAGAATAAAAAGATTTTTGAAAAATTAATCTGATAGCCTCATGCATTACATTTAAAACAGAGAAGAAACTAGGGTAGGGAGATAAGCTGCTGGATGACAATAACCTGAAAATATGCTGAAGCTCTGTCTGAGGTTTTACT
>NW_021617945.1:5725-6817 GCF_004785775.1 Grammomys surdaster | reverse complement strand
TGTTTGCATGTTAGCTCAGCCAGAGGATGGCACTGGCTTCCTTCCCTGAGTGACTGATTTAGATGTTCAGATGCAGAGCTGTTGTAACTCCTTATAATAGTCATGAGGCAATGCTACCACAGACACCATAACAGTGGATATTTTCCATCCATGAAAGAGATCTGATTATTTTTTACAATGTATAATTGTTTAAGGGGTGTGTGTGTGTGTGTGTGTGTGTGTGACTGAATGAAAGAGGACATCATCCTATGATCCAGGCTGGCCTAGAATTCACTGTGGTGTTTAGGTTGGCCTCAAATATGAAATCTCTTGCCTGCTGAAGCCAGAAATGGGCATTTGACCTCCTGGTACTGAGATTATAGACAGTTGTGAGTGGTACTGACACCATGTGGGTACTAAAAATCAAACCCAGGTCCTTTGGAAAAGCAGTGAGTACTCTTAACCACTGAGCGATCTCTCCTGCCCCTAAACAGACACTTCTTCTCGCTGTATGTAAACCAGTATTTCAATAATGGCCATCTGGAAAAGAGATCATCAAGTGACCAGTAGAGAAATGAGCTTAAAGACATTTTCTGAGGCTCTGATATTCACCACACAAGGTGAGTTGAAGACAGTTATTGCAGCAGCTTCCTGGGGCCCATTAATATGTGAGTGTAAATGAGATGGGGTGTGTGGGAAAATACTCTCTCTCCTAGGTTTAGACACTGCTTATCTGATAGTGGCAGGGCCCTGTTCTCTGCAGGGACACAAGGAGACAATGCACCCCTTGCCTCTGCCAGGTCCCAGAAACTACCCTGGCATCTCTGGACCTGAGAAGCATCACACTGTTCTCTGTCTCTGCCACCAGTCAATGTTCTCATCATGATCTACATTCTTCTCTGCTTTGTTGTATCTCACTATATAGCTCTGGTGGCCTAGGCTCACTATGTAGACAAGGCTGGACTGGAACTCACAGGGACCTACCTGCCTCTGCCCACTGCTGAGTGCTGGGATTAAAGGTGCATATGATCAAGCTGAGATGACCTTTTTCTTTTGTTTTTTCTTTCTTTCTTTCTTTCTTTCTTTCTTTCTTTCTTTCTTTCTTTCTTTCAT
>NW_021617945.1:3151-5625 GCF_004785775.1 Grammomys surdaster | reverse complement strand
CTTTCTTTCTTTTCTTTTCTTTTCTTTTCTTTTTTTTTTAACACACGGTTTCTCTGTGTAGCCCGGGCTGTCCTGATACTCACTCTGTAGGCCAGGCTGACCTCTAACTCAGAAATCTGGTTGCTTCTGCCTCCCAAGTGCTGGGATTAAAGGCGAACACCACTTCTACCATCGTCCAGATAGGATGTCTTTCTTTTTAGGACATCTGTAAATGTATTAAGAGCACATCTAGGAAAACTAAGATAAGTTCCTCATTTGAGATTGATAACCCAGTCACATATTTCTTTTTAATTACCTGAATGAGTATGTGTGTTTGTGAACTTGACCACAGGTGCCCACAAATTTCAAGGTGTCAGATCTCCCTGGTGCTAGAGTTGCAGGCAGTTGTGGTCTGCCCCAGGAGGCTCTGGGAATAGAACCTGAGTCTTCTGTAGAAGCAGTATGTGCTTTTTTAATTGGTGACCCATGTCCCCAGTCCTACAAGTCATATATTTTATCATATTAAATGACATTCACACCTTTGTCAATTAAGACAATACAGGTTCCATGGATTGGGACGTAGATGTGTCTTTTAGAAGGGACCACCATGACTGGCCACTATAGTTATTGAATAAAGACATATTTGCACATTCACAGTGTTTGGAAATCCTGTAATACCAACTTAATTTAACAATGTTAATGAGGACAGAGCAAGAGTTCACACAGGTTCTTAACCAGTGCATGCTGCAAACAGTTGGGACCTTGCTGGGTATGGCAAGATGTCTGTAGCTCTTAATAACAGGCTTCAGTGCGATATCCAGTTGGTTTGGGAAACTTGCCATCACAGTCTTCTTCTTTCAGTAAGACATTTGGCTACCCTGAGGTTCCATAAACAGACAGCAAAGGCTCAAAACACCCTTCCAGAGAGAGGGAGGAAGAAGAACAAAGGAGAAGCTCAGATCCTGCAGCCCAGGCAGAGGACAGAATACAGAAGGTGCTGAGGACAGCTGTGGCTGGGAATACCATCTGACTCGAACCACATTAGACCTTGTCTTGGCTAGTTTTATGTCAACTTGACACAAGCTAAAGTCATCTGAGAGGAGGGAACCTTAATGGAGAAAATGCCTTCAAATGATCAGGCAGCAGGCAAGCCTGTAGGGTATTTCCTTAATTAGTGATGGATGTGGTAGGGCCCAGCCAATTGTGGGCTGTTCTATTAGGCAAATGATAACCTTTACAACAACAATTTCATTAAACCTAAGTATTTGTATAGATAAAAATAGGCAGGGATGCTGGGCGGTGCTGGCACACACCTTTTAGCCCAGCACTTGGGAGGCAGAGGCAAGTGGATGTGAGGATGTGAGGCAATGCTTTCGTGTGAGCGGTTTGAAAGGTAGAAGTAAGGACTTAAGGTACCATCCGAGGAGCAGGCCAGTGGGTGGGTGACGATGCTTAGTGTAAGGGCTTTGCTTTTGTTGTCCACCCAGAGTTAGAATTGTTCTTGGCATTGAACCTTGGCTAACTATTAGAACCACTCCATGCCCCACAACTCCCCAGAGGTTACTTAATTATCCCTTATTCAATACAATATTTGAAGGCCTGGCAATGTGATTAACACACAATTGTTTCCTTTCCAGTATTTTATCAGAGGATCTACAGAAAGTGATGTTTTTACAACGTGGATTTTCTACCTTTTCCCCCTGTCACAACACCATCAATTTCATGAGCTGATTATCTGTGGAAATAACTTGGCCAAAAGTGGCTGAGGTTTGCACTCTCCCAAATTCCTCATGCTCTCTCAGCTTTTGGCTTTTATGGGAGATAGAAATCTGTCAGTTCTGGTGGAATGAGTAATGGGCAACCCCACAGTTCCCTTGTCTTACATTTCCACTTCTGTGCTGATGATACCCTAGTCTCCATATGGAATTCATAATACGAATTGGGGAGAGAGCAAAAGTGGGGCCGTAGAGATGATGGCTCTGTAGTTAAGAGCCTTGTAGATAAGCTGTAGATAATCCCACTCCAGTTCATCGTGCCCACCTCTATGGACTCAAAACTACCTGTAACTCAGCTCCAGGGAATTCTATGCCTATTCTGGCTTCAGAGAAGTCTGCACATATGTGACATACATCCACACATACACACAGTCACTTAATATAAATGGGAAAGAAAGCAATATTAGTGATTACTGGAGCCTCTGGTAAAGGGGATATCTTTAGTTGTGCAGATACTCTTGCATTCACCATAAGTTAAATATTTTGTAAGTGGAAAATGCATGTAGCTCACTGGATGTCTAGCTTGGTTATATACCATAGAATATCGCTTCCCCCGGGTGATCACCATAGCAACTGTGGAATGTGTTCCCTGTCCCTGCCCAGCATCATATGTCTTGCTCAGGGTCTTACTAGCTTAAAATATACAATTTCCAGTGTTAGTTCTACTGAACATATACTATTTTGAACCTATAAATTGTAGGTCAGGGTTGTCTAAGATCT
>NW_021617945.1:0-3051 GCF_004785775.1 Grammomys surdaster | reverse complement strand
ATGTAGGGAAGTGAAGAGGTTCTGCAGAGGCCAAACTGTTTCCTTGACATTCCACATTACCTGCTTAGAACGTGATTTTGAAATTTCTGTATGGCCTCGGAGAGGCTCTTTCCACACAGCACAAGCCCTCTGCTGTGGCTCTAGGTTGGGTGGGCATAGCAGTCTTTGGGCTAGCTTTCTTGGGAGGTTGTGTTCAGTGTAATGGGTACCCCTGACCTTTTTACTTTCTGGGGGAAAGCTTGACTATTTCTGTTTCAGGGCTTCTGTAAACTCAATTCTTATCCCTCTTTGGGATAAATGCTCATGTGTCTACAATTGCTGGACTGACTGGCAAATGTCTGAATGTTAGGTTTTTAAAGAAAGTGTAAAACTCTTCTGCAGAGATGGTTTTTTATTCAGACTAATGTTTCATTCATGATTGTGACCCACTTGATGGTGCCTTGTCTGCAACCCCACCACCAGATTCTTGTTCCGTTCTGTCTATTCTGAGGAGTGTGCAATGATGTTCCCAGGTAGCCCTAACTTGTATTTGTCCAGGGCACAGGCTGAGTGCTCTGCTACCTTCTCTTTTGTGTACCTTGCCTGCTTTCTTAGTTGAACAAGGTTTAGCCTTAAACTTGCTATGAAGCTGAGGACGACTTCACCTCTCAAGTATCTGGATTACAAGTGTGGACCACCCATTTGTCTGTGTCACCCCCATGCTTGTTTCTGTCACTCCCTGCCCATGGTTGATCTTGAGTTATATGCAAAGTCTAGGTGGTAGTCTTGCTGATGTGTTTATAAAAAGTTAAAGAGAAAGAATAAAGAGAATGAGAATGTTCTGTGGAGATGTGTGTGGTAAGGTATGGGGAAAGGGGATGTCTCAGTGGGCCCATGCCGAGGCATCTCTTACCTCTGAGGGACCAGCCACACAACAGTATAGTATAAAATAGAGTTTACTTAGGGCATGGTGAGGGGAGCCAGGAGGGTAGTAGAGGCAAAGAGAGGAGGGGTAGAAGAGAGAGGGGAGAGAAGAGAGAAGTAGAAGAGTAAAGGGTGGCCATGAGCACATGGAGAGAAGGGGAAGGGAAGTGGCAAGGGATGAGGGGACAGGGAGAAGCAAGAAGCAAAAGAGGAGCAAGAGATCAAGAGAGAAAGGAGGGAGCAAGCAGCTCCTTTTATAATGGGCCAGGCCTACCTAGCTATTGCCAGGTAACTGTGGGGGTGGAGTTTATACAGAATGCTAACATTTGCGATTTTTATTTTTTCTCATATGAGTGCTTCCTACTTCTGCACCAGCATTTGTTCATGCTTCTATTGATTTATATTAAAAACAAAACCAGCTGTACAGTAGTGGTGCACACCTTTGATCCCAGTATTAGGGAAGCAGTGGCATGTAGAACTCTGAATTTAAGACCAGCTGGTCTACAGAGTGAGTTTCAGGACACCCAAGGCTGCACAGAGAAACCCTGTCTGAAAAGCAAACAAACACACAGACTCATCCCCAATCTCCTGGTCCAGAGATGGGCTGAACAGAGTCTAATTGGTCTCCTTGGTGTCAAATCATTTAGCCATGCTGGTGGCTCAGATCCTCACCTGTATAATAAGCTCATCAGTGTACCTGTCTCCAGGTATTTGTGGAGACCTAAGTCCTCCCACACAGTACTTACCCTGAAACAGCTCCTGGTTCCTGTGATATCCCAGAGGAGAAATAGTCTGATCCTAACACCTGTAATAAGAACTCCCCTGAGAAAGCCAGGAGTTATTCTGCCTTCCCCCCCAACCCCACCCCATTTCGCACATTCTGCCCTTTTTCTAGTTGTCTGGGATGATCGACATTGGTTGAGAATTTGGTGCTTGGGTGGGCAGCAGTGCTGAAGCAAAGTGGTGGGGGGAACTTTGTCTGGGGCTGCAGACTGGTATTCATCTTGGGGATTCCTTGCTGTGTGTCAGCACTTTCTAAGTTGGTACTTCTTGAATTGCATGACAGTCTGCAATGTTCTGTGTGCACAAAGTGGGGTTCCCTCATAAAGCAAGTCTGGGGGAACATTTCTGACAGTCCCTTCCTTTTGGACACCAAAATACTTGTTAATATATCTACAGAGCCTATAGTGAACAGATACTTCTAACTTGGTTTAACCCAGAGTTCCCCAAATACTCTCATCTTTGGTGCAATCCTGTCTACAAGGCTCTGCAGAACCACTGTGACAAGTACAGAGCAAATACATCCATCAACAGTATGGAAGTCAACAAAGCCTTGTGTCTATGGTTACCCTTGGGGACAGGCAGATGATCTGCCATAAAGCAATGCTGCTCAACCACAGTGACAGATCACATGGAGTGGCATCTCTGTACTTGGGAAAAGGCAGACTCAGAATCAGCAGGTCTGGGTGGGGCTGGGGACCAATTTTTGTGACAGCTCCTGGGAGTGTCATTCCTGGACCAGGGACCACACTTTGCATAGTGGAATTGTAAAGAATCCTCTTCAACAACAAATTTCCCCCCATGTTTGTCTCTGCTGCAGCATCTGGAGACAGGTGACCACCTACAGATGTTTCTGAATTAGGCCATCAAATATACCAGCAGGAAGCGATCTGGTCTTTCTATGCTAGACAAGAAGTCCTGGCAGGGAGAGAATAGACAGACAGGTTAGAGGCTGCAGTAGACGAGATGCAATGATCATTGTTGGGGACAGGAAGGTCCTTCAGGTCTGTGTGAAGTTGGTGGAGTCTTTCTGAGGAGATGACAATCTCTCACATTCCTGTTACTTCCATTTTCACAGCAAATAAGCTTTGAGGTTGTTACTGGTTGAATTTTTTATTTATTAATTTTTAAAGAGACATGTCTCCCTTTTTTTTTTTTCATTGAGTCTGGAGTCAGTAAACAGGGATTAGCTGGATAAATAGAGGAAGTGATTTTTAAACTGTTTGCAAACTTAATGTGGAAAGCCCAGCCTTGCAAATTATCACATCTAGTCGCTGTTCCAGTAATTGTAGTGGTGTTCTTCAAGTCCTTGATGTCTTCTCATAAGTCGTGAAAAGGAGACTCAAGACATACTTCATTAGAGTGTCC
>NW_021617944.1:28909-44853 GCF_004785775.1 Grammomys surdaster | reverse complement strand
GGGGGGGGGGTTTGTCTGTTCAGCTGTTGAGGTCAGTCAGTATCATTCAAGTGCTAAACATTTGCTGAGACCTCATGGTCAGGGATAGAATCGTACCACTGTCCTCAAAAAACACTCATACTCAGGATGGAGAGAGCCACCATTAGTGGGGACCTACACAAGACAGGGAAGGGACAGTAGTGTACATATGTGTCCTGATCTACTGGTACCCCACTTTCTCATACAGAATGATGAGGAAGGGGCTTTGGAACTGAGGTTAAAGCCACTTGGTATCTCTATGCTTCTGTTTCTTATGTAAAGAAAGAATGGTGATGCACTCAATGAGGATTTGACAAGGCCTCAGCAAATCCTAAGCATGCTGCTACTGCATGCTCTCAAGCTGTGTGTTTCTGAGAGCTACGACTACTCTGTCTAGCAGAACATACCCAGAGCTAGAGGATAGAAGATGCTCTCTAGCGTGTGTCGGTTGTACACTTGTCCCCACCAGGCTAAGGATATAAGAAAAACCAAGTCTTTGGACAGTTGCCTGGTAGACCACCTCTGCCCATTTCTGGGGATGAGAAAGTATCATGGTAGGTCAGTGGTGTTAAGATTGTTATTCTCTGACTACACTGCAGATGTGGACAGGGACCATGGTTTCCCTGCTAGATCCTGAGATGCAGTAGACAGGGAACAGAAACCATTATTTGAAGTGATGCTCTGTCCTGGATGCTAGGAATAGCATCTACCCACATGCCCTACACAGAACAGCCATGGAAAGTCAAGGGATGACATATCCCCCTCTTACCTCTGACTCTGAGCAGCATGTAGCCCATCTACAGATGAGTGTCACCTCCAACCCTAGGTTTGTCGAAGGAAGTTCTGCTGGGATTACGCCTCCAAAAGGGGACCCTTATAACCTAAGTTGATACAGAATCAAAAATTAGGTCTCTCTCAACTCTTCCCTCTTTAGGTAGGGATCACATGTGAGCTTCAGAGAGGAGACTGCCTCTGAATCCTTGTATAGTTGAGCTGAGTGATGCCTGTTGCTGTTAGCGAAAGAGTTAAGTTGACAGTTTGGAATAGAAGGATACAAAGGAAACCCTCTCAGGTTCAGGCCACAGGGTATGTTGGGGAAATCCAGAGAGAAACCCAGTGCTCTACCTGCTGAACATCAGGAAGCTCATTGTTTTGTGGTTGTGAAGATACAACCCAGGCTAGAGCTCTTTCTACTGAGCTACCTTCTTCACAAACTATTCTTAGTAATAACCATCCAAGTGCTGTGATTACAGACAGCAGTCACATGCCCAGTGAGATTTAAAGAAGATATTGACCCTCTTTAGAGAACTCACTCTACATAAGCCTGAGGCCTAACTACCTCCTCTGAGCAATGTTTCATACAATCTAGCCTGGAACCTAGTTAACAAAGGATTGAGTACCTGTAAACCCTGATTCTACACTGAAATAGCCACATGCTTTGGGCTGCAAGTGTCTCACCTCCCTGAAGAATGTCAGCTTCTTTATCTTCAAGATGAATTTCAAGGTACCTTTGTACCATCATAAGACACCTGGCTTCCCAGTACTGGAGTCTGTGTCTTAGTATATATACACCGCTGTCTCTGCAGAGTGTCTTCCTCCTTACTGGTGTTTCCTCTAAAGCACTTAGCAGATGTATATATGTGTGCTTCTGAATGGTACACTCTCCACTCCTGGACATATACCAGCCTTCTCAGCTATTGTTATTGATAAGCTTTGAGGAAGCAGTTATTACACAGAGGGCCTTGTTTTTCCTGAAGTTTATCTGTTAGTGGTGATAGCAGGAGAGGCTTGAGGAAGAGACAGCGAAATCTCAAGAGAAACAGATGCAGAAAGTACAATGATTGGCAGAAAGCAAGGATGTGGGTGACTTGCCATTAACAGTTTTGGTGTAATTTTTCTGGACTAATTCCTTGGAAACTGTTATGTCTCACTGAGCCCTTCTCACATAAGGCAGACCATGAGACACTCTTCAATCTCTTGAACAAACAATCTATTTGCCCTACATGTGTCATAAGAACAACTTCCTGCAACCAGATGAGAGAAGCCCCTGGGCCTCTTGAGCACCTCAGGTTCCTGAAAAACTAACAGAATTAAAACTTCTATGTAAGTCCCAGAAAATGAGCTAGGGCCTGTCCCAACCCCTCATCAGAGGCTCTGAGAAGTCTTATTTGCATGAAGAACAGACTCAACTATAGACAGATGATCCTTCCATAATTTGGATGGGTGCTCTAGGTTTCAGTAACAACAATACTCTTAGCCACTTTTATGAGGACTTAGCCTTGCTACAGGTTGCTGAGCCAACCACAGACCTTCAGTGCTTACTGTGCTGGCAGGATTCGTACAGGAACTCTCAAACAGGGCCCAGCCATGGAGGTCAAGCAATACACTCCTGTCTTTGCCCCTTCCGTGTAAGGCCCATTCTCTTGCGTCACTATAACAATGTTTGGTCCAAAGCCCCATGATAGTGGAGGCATTGAGCTTGAATGTGTTCAAAATCTGCAGCCATCTACAGAAAGGTCCGAGGTTAAGATGCTTGTGTGAAAAGCTGTATTCTCCCATTGCTACAGCAGCTGTGCTGAAACCAAATGGAACTTCGTAGCACCCAGTGCCTACTGTTTGTTTTCCAGGTGAGACTGTGGAGATGAGAAGGTGGTGGACACACATGATGGAATGGAATCCTCCTGCTGTGCAACCACAGCCCACTCTGCCCTGCCCTGCATCCCCGCTGCGCCTGCCCATGCCAGCACTTCCTTCCTATGTTCTCACATCACACTCAGACTGGTGATACCACAGGAAAAGAAAGACACAAGATGTTGGAATGGCTGTTTCCATGGACACAATCTCCATAGTGACAATGTGGGGGAGGGGGGAGGGGTGGGCTGATGGGGAAACGGGGAGTTAAAAGGGAGGGATAAAAAATATATATATATAAATCTATTTTTAGTCTGGAAAGACTTTGTTTAAATGAAAGGTGCGCTATCCCTTTTGATTCTATTTTAAAATTATCTAGTTAACTCAAAATTTGTTCCAATGACAATGAAATTAAATGTGAAATTGAACTGAACAAACTCATCTCATAAAGGATGGGGTGTGGTTTTGATCTTCAGCCTGTCTCAAAACAATTCAGTGAACACTAGACCAGGACTGAAAGAGCAGACAAATGACAACCACCCTTCCCTTGTCAGAATCTGTCTCACAGGAAGGTTGGGGGAGGGGGCAGAACGGGGATGGTCATTTTCAAAAGTGTGGGAATGATGTTTAAACACAAAAATAAATTTTTTCCTTTCCAGAAACACTATTTATTTTTATTTTTATTTTTTTTGTGGGGGGTGGGCTGGTAGTGGTGAAATTGGCAGATGCCCCAACGTCATGGCTATATCCTGGATCACTGTGGCCCCACCAAGTAGGTAGAGTAGTCCCACAGCAAGAGGTATACCCGAGGAATGGCTTATCTCTGGCATCCTCTTTCCTTGGCACATTCCATGTAGCTCGGACCCTTGGGGACCCACAGGATCCATGGAAACCATGGAGGCCCAGGCTCTGCTGCTGAAACAAGCAAGGTCTGGGAGAGAACTATGGTGTGAACCGTGTGGGTGGACTAAGCTGACCAGACCCAGCCACTTTAACATTTCTTTATTGCTTTCATTTTTAGAGTGGAAAAGGGGCTTGTCAGATATATGGCCCATGCTACATGATTCTTTATGTTGTATTGTTTTGATTTGTAAATTGTATAATTTTTAAATATATGAGTTTTAAAAAAAGAAAAAAGTACAAAAAAAATCCTGTTAAGGCCTTAAGAAGGGATATGTGCATCTTTCAGGGGTCACTCTGCCGTGGGGATAAAATAGCTGTTTTACAAACAGTTTTATTTAAAAAAACAAAAATCAAAAAAAAATTAAAAAAAAAACGTAATAAACTTCATTTTAACCTTGTGTTTTTTTTCATTTACTCTAAGTGACTGTGTCTCTTCCTTCTCTAGGATGGGCCTCCTAAGGGTCTTTGGCTGTATTCCCCAGGGGGCTAATCAGTCCTAATCCCTTTGTTCCCTTTTCTCTGGAAGGATAGATGGTCCTTGCCAGCAGAGCCTGAAACCAAACCCCAGGCTTCTTTGTTTCTTGTGGGGCCCATTCTGACTTTCTGAAGTTGACATGAGGACATTTTCTCAATCAGCATTAACTTTAAGGATTCTAAAAGTATAATGCAATGTTAACGGACTTTTTGAAGAAAACAGAAATATTGGAAATAGTGTTTTGAGTTGGAAGTAACCAACTATAAATGAGTTCTAGGGTGCTCATCAATTTGGGGTTGCAGAAATGGCAGGTTAATTTTGCTTTTGTGGGTATATCAAGCAGTGTGGTCCATTTGTCATCACACCCATGCAGATGGTGGTATGAGTGTTGAGTGGTGTCCTGTGTCAGTGTTGGGACCATGCTCAGGCAGCTGGACAAGACCTGAATAGAAACGATGGCTTTTGAGATGGTTAGCGTCTTCTTGGTAACCTGGATTAACATGGTTAAAATGAAATTGATAGATTTCAGGTGTCACGGACTAAGCTATAAAACGTGAAAAATGGGTATCTTGAGGAAAATATTTCCCCAACAGCCGATGTTCGTCACTTTCCCATTTGTTTTTTTGTTCCCTTTCCATTTGCTGGTGGTACCAGAGCACAGCTTCACTGGAGATTCAGAAATGACTGAGGTGGGCAGTGGCCCTACTCAGTTCCTCTTGATGGCAGTTTCCTGACTTGTGCAGTGCCATGGCTGACTCTGCCTTTCAGCTCCTGCAGTTTCTAAGGTCAGTGCATGTGTGTTGTAATAGGTTTTGTGAAAGCAGTTTTAGGTCCAGTGTAGCCCTGGACAGAAGATAAGCTCCTATGGGCCTGTATCCTCCGCACAGGGACAGCTCATCCCACCCTAGATGTCCCCCCTGGAGTAGCACATCTATTGTGAGTGATAAACCTACATGATACCTCATAATCACCTGTCATGTCTGCATTTTACATCAGGGTTTGTTCCTTGTGCTGTACACTTCATAGGCGTACAGAAATTTATAATACCTGAGTGTCCCCATCACTGTTTCTTACAGGACAGTTTGCTACCCTAAAACAACTGTGCCAATGGCTCCCCCTTTCCCTTCCAAAACCTGACAGCTGCTAGCCTTTTTATCATCATATTTTACCTTTTCCAGAGTGTTGTACAGTTAGTCCTACAGTATACAGCCATTTCAGATTGGCCGCTTCCAACTTAGTGATAACACAGTTATGGTTCCTTCGTGTATTTATGGCTACACAGCTCATTTCTTTGCCGCTGCTGCAAAAAAACTCCAATGTCTAGATATGCCCAGTTTTTCCTACTTCCTGTTAGCCAAAGGACATCTTGATTGCTTCCAATTTGGGCAATTAGGAGTAGAGCTGGCGTAAATAACTGCAGGTTTGTGTGTAAGCACAAGGTTTCAGATCAGTATGTCACATGGTAAAGATATGTTTTGTAAGCAACCGCTAAACTGCCTTTCAAAATGGATATATATGTGTGTGTGTGTGTGTGTGTGTGTGTGTGTATGTATATATGTATATACGTGTGTGCGTGCGTGTGTGTGTGTGTGTGTGTGTGTATTGTATTCTTATGCCCCATGAATAGGAGTTCCTGATAACATCCTTGTCAGCATCTTTCCAGATATTCTTTGTGTTGACGATGCTGATAGGTATGTATTTTTAATTGGTTTAGAAAACTTTAGTTTGTATTCTATATGACTGTGTTCTACTTGTGTGCCTAGTACCTGTAGAGGGCCTCTAGAACTGTATTTACAGAACAGTTGTGAGCTGGCATGTGGGTACAGGGAATTGAACCTGAGTCCTCTGGAAGATCAACCAGAGCTCTTAGTCTTTGAGCCATTTCTCCAGGCCCTCTTTTAAATGCCTATTAAAATTTTAAAGTTGTGATTTTTTTTTAGAAGTGTGAATATTTTCTTCATGTTGTTCTGCAACTAAGATCCAAAATCTTTTCATCTTGGAAAATAGAAACTGCCCGTTAAACAACTCCAATGAGTTTGGGTCTATTTTGCTGCTTCCACTGCCTGTAATCTCTGTCTCCTCCCAGTGGTGGTTGTTAGGACTGCAGCTCAAGAGACTGCCCATTTCTTAAGCTAGACATTTTGCACTCTTGGGGGAAGAGCTGGGAATTTTAAGTTTCCTTCCAATGACATGGCTATTTCCCAAACAAAGAAAGGAAGAAATGTCATAAAAATGACCAAACCTTCCTCCCAATGGACCTAACACTGCCTGGCTACTACAGCTTCATAACTGGACTCTAGAATTTTCACAATAGTATTTGGGTCATATAGGGCTCTCTGTGGAGACTATAGGGCTCAAGTGTAGACCGAATCCACCTTATAGCTACAGTATTTTGATATTCAGTGTCTCATGACAATGTCCAGAGGGCCCACCAATATATTGTACATTTAACCCCATGACATGGATCCCAGAGCGTGGGCAGTTTCCGTTTTACTAAAACAGTAAATCAGTATTGGTCATCAATAGACTATCACGTGCAAGTAGTATTCAGTACAGTGCAATACCATGTTTACTTGCTACCACTTAGGCTTTTGTGGCATGAAAACACCTGCCTCTGAGGACCCTGGGGAGGACTAGCGAGTTGGCACGTGCAGTGGGAACAGCAGTGCCTGACACATACGTACCAATTCTTGGAAGGCACAGCCTCAGTCTTTAGTTTTCCTTGGCTTGAGCAGATTTCTACAAAAGTGATGGATGTCCTTCTCATATGGATCAGCCATTAACATGGAGCTAGAATGTTGGGTGAAGTCCCCTGTACTTCAGACCACTAAGGCAATATACTGTTTCTCCAGGCCATCTCCAAGAGGAGACTGATGGTATTGTGGGGCAGGTGTGGCCTCCACAAATGTCACGCCAGGCCTGCATGTCTTTTACCAATTGTTATGCTTCAGGAGGTGCAGCACTTTGGAGATAGAATACTAGTGGGTTTATCCCATGCGACATTTTGTGAAATTGAAATATAGGGCTTTCAGCTGAGCAGTGGTGGTGCACACCTTTAATCCCAGCACTCAGGAGGGGACAGAGGCAGGTGGTTCTCTTGAGTTCAAGGCCAGCCTGGTCTACAGAGTAAGTTCTAGGTCAGGACTACAAAGAGAAACTCTGTCTCGAAGGAAAAAAAAAAAGGAAAGGGGGAGTGAGCTTTCTCATTCCTAAATTATGCATGGACTCTCCTCCCTAGCATAGTCACACCAAATAAAGATTACCTTGTTCCAAATTTCCAGCATATTGATATGAGCAGTTGTATACTGTGGCCATTGCCCACAGAGTTCCCAGAAAAGTGTGATAACAATGGAAAGCAGGTGACAGGATGTTAGAAAACATAGACAAGGGCTTGGGCAAGAACTACAGGGCTCTTCTAAGGTGGCAAGATGCTTCTAGATGCAGAGTTTATGCATATGAACTTAGCAGCTAGGATCTTGGTATTCCCGTTGACCCAAGGTTCATCATGCTCTGCCTCCTGCCAGGAGACACTTAATCAGCAGCCTGTCCTTGGTGCTGAAGAATGAGAGCACCTGGGAGATGCCCTCCCACCTCCATCCTGAACATTTCTGGAATCTGAGTGCCACCTTGTGAAGCAAGAATCCTTCGTGCCGTACTCAGCAGCTTTCCCGATGCAGCATCAGTTCATGCCTACTGGACTCTCAGGCAACAGTCTACAGTCAGCACTTACTCCACTGTGCCATCCCTCAACAAATTACTTGGGTGACATGAAAATGAGCGCACTGTAGCAAGAGCACTGACATGCCGCACAGGAGGCTAACGGGAGCTGTAGAGAGAATTCAGGGGCTGCCTGTTTCTCATACACATAATAACTAATAGTAATAAGGGAGGCAGCAAGGAAGAAGGGACACCTGTGCTGCTGTCCACCAACTGACAGCCAACCCACATAGACACCCATTAATGGCTGCTGGGTTAGTGAGAATTGGCTGCAGGCAGAAGTCAATTTAAATGAAAAAAACCAAACAAACCCTGAACCTCTTATTTTTAAACAATAACTCTCCATTCCTTACGCCTTCAGCCGCTAACAACCACTGTGCTTGTCTGAATTTACATAGTGGAATCCCATGGGATTTTTTTTTCCTTTGTGGATAGTTTATTTTACCTCAAGTTCATTCACTTTGTATGTAGCTGATGTTATTACTCTTGTTTAAGGTAAAGCAACATCCTATTATATAAATATATAGTAGTCCACAGAAACCTACTCTTTCTTTCCTTCGTTTTATTTAAGATTGGACAGCCACCATCTAAAAATATTGCACGGAAAATTTGAGACATTTTCAGTTTCAGATTTTGAGTCACAATAATACAGGATTGCATTTGACTTCTTCAGTCACACCCACTATGTACATGAATGATGCCTTTTCCAAAATATTCAACTTCTATAGTATACTGATTTATTGGTCATTCCAATAGATAATCACTTTACAGAAGGCTGTTACTGCCTTTAATACAGAGTCACAGTGTCTGCATGTAAGGAATAAAGCCACAGAGAACATGTCACATCACAATGCCTTGTCCTTCCTCTCACTTCATCACCTGGACAATGCGTCATCTCCCATCATCCCATGAGAAGTGTGTGCAGCATTGAAGCAACTTGAGAGACCACAGGCAGAACCTCTCATTGTCTCTGTTGCCATCACTGCTCTGTGAACACTTGAGCTCGCACTGCCTTACTAAAGTAGCACTTGATCTTTATCATAATTGTGTGTATGTAAGCAAAGCCATAGTATGCTTTATGGTTTAGTTCTATCAGCCATTTTAGGGTGGTCTCGGGGCTTAGTCCCATGGGAAACAGGGACTCCCGCTGCAGATCTGTGTTTTCTGTCTGTGCACTCATCTGTCAGTGGACACTTGTGAACTTTGTAGCTGTGAGCATGGATGGCCAATGGCCCTTTTTGGGAACCTCCTTTTCCTTCTGTATGTATTCAAGGGAACTCCTTAATTTTGTTGAGGAGTTACAATTGTCCTCAGTGCCCATTAACACTCTGTGAAGAATGCACAAGGCTTTGCAAGCTCTGCCTCCTGAAAGCCTGTGTTTCTAAGGCTGTTTTGATAGAAGCCACACTAATGAATGTGACAGTGTAGCTGTGGCCTCATTGTCCTAATAGCAAATGACAATGGGCATTGTTTATGTGCTTGTTGGTTGTTTGCTTTACAGAAATGTCTATGTAAGCTTTTGGCTCATGTTTGCTTCAGATACCTAATACATATTTTTGTTTCTGAGTATTACTGTCTTGTCACATGTGGATTGTCATAAGTTTCTCCCTCCTGGGATTTCTCTTCCCCTCTTTTGACAATGACCATTTTAAAGAACATTTTTTTTTTTTTAAATTTAGGTGTATGTGCCACATGTGCATGCAGAGGTAAAAAGAAGCTGGCTCAACCAGAAGGAAATGGAACTTTCCGCAATGTAGCTGCAAGAGATCAAACTCTGATTGTTGGGCTGGGTTGCAGGTGTTCACCCACCAAGCCATCTCAGCAGCCAGGCAGTGGCTTCTGAGTCAGAAGTTTTTAGCTATTAAAAAAAAGTTTGGGCATTGGTGGTAGACACCTTTGATCATCCCAGCAGGTGGGAAGCAGAGGCAGGTGGATCTCTGAATTGAGGCCAGTGTGGTCTACAGATGGAGTTCCAGGACAGCCCAGACTACACAGAGAAACCCTGTCTCAAAACAAACACTCACTTTGTCTTCAGTTCTTTGATGAATGTACCACTGTGTCCTATGCAAGCGACCACTGTACTGAAGCTTCTGTCCCCAGGCATTTTCTAGGAGTTTACAGGTGAGCACATACCTTCAGGTCTTTGATCTATTGAAACTTTATTTTTGTGTGTAGTACTAGCTTTTCACCAAGTTCCGTTCTTACTGGGTTTCCCAGTGCCATTTCTGACTAAAAGTGTCTTCTGTATGTAACAGTGTCAGGGCTCGTCATTTGACCGTATGTATTACACCAGGTTCTCACTCTGGGATTACACTAGGCAATTTCCTAATGCAATTCACAGAGCCTTTCCAATTCAGACTTAAATGGTGGGTCTACTGTACACCAGCAGTGGAAGGAAGAGCCTGCTGCTCTGAGGCTACCAAGCATGTCACTACACTGAATTCCACAGGCAATGGTGACATCGTGGCATTGAAAATGTTTGGCAGCATTTGTGGTCTCTTGATACTCCATACAAATTTTAGGAATTTTGTAATCTGATAGGAACTGTATGAGTACACTGTGGCTGCGAGACAGAAATAGTTGAGCACCATTATAATCTTGTCATAATACCATATGCATGTGGCCTTCCTTTGGAAGACACTTGCAGGTCACATGGCTGTCCTTGGGGCCTGGTTTCTCAGAGGTTTCCTTTGGTGTATATCTTCTTTGCATAATAATACTATGATTGGGGTCACACACATAATCCAGAACATTGGTGTGACAGGCTTTTTTGACTGAATTATATTAAAAGAGATGCATTCCCAGTGGCAACCACTCCTCCTAAGTTTTTACTTTTGTTTGACTTGTTTTGTTGTTGAAATGATGTCTCACTGGGTTGCCCAGGCAGCCCTAGGTACCTCTTAACTTCTTAATTCAGAACTGTACTAGTACTGAGATCACAAGAACATATCACACACTCTGTGCATACTCCAGATTTTGCTTGTTACCTCTTAGCCTAACTGTGTGAGTAGGAACCTCTGGGGATGATGGTCAGGAACTAATTATAGCTATCAGCTGGCCCCAGTGTCTCAAGGACAAATGTCTAAAACTCGGCCTCATCCCATGGTGCTGTGTAGTACAGTAGAGTGTGAAGGGCATTGTGGCTTGTACAATGGGTCCTCTCAGATTTGGTCCTATCATGATCCGGAGCCAAATCCTGTCTAAAAACAGGAAGTGTGAGTCTTTCAAACTCCTGAGTGTGTGTGTGTGTGTGTTCATGTGCATACATGGGACCATGAATGTGGAGGTCAATGGTTGATGTCAGACATTTTCCTCCATCACTTTCCAGTTTGCCTTTAGGTACAGGGCTGCTTTCTGAATCTGGATCTCACCAATGTGGCGAGAGGTAGCAAACCCCAGGGTCTTTCTGTCTCCCCAGGTACAGTGCTGTATTACAAGCATTGCTAGGTTCTGGGAATCTGAACTCAGGACCTTGTGTCTGAGTAGCAAGTTGTTTACCAATTAAGCCATCTCTATCCCCAAACTCAGTTTTTGAAAATCTTTTGCAGCGCCGGTCAGTGGTGGCACACGCCCTTAATCCCAGCACTCGGGAAGCAGAGGCAGGCGGATCTCTGAGTTCGAGGCCAGCCTGGTCTACAGAGTGAGTTCCAGGACAGCCAGAGCTACACAGAGAAACCCTGTCTCGAAAACAAACCACAACAACAAAAAAAGAAAGAAAACAGAAAAAAAACAAAAGAAAATCTTTTGCAGCATTTTTAGTCTCTTGATGTTCCATACAAATTTTAGGGATTTTGTAATCTGATAGGAATGCTTATATCCTGTTCCTTCTAGTTCATGACAATAAAGCAAGCCTTCCTGTTTCAATATTCTCTTTAAATTTTTACTTCTTTAGCCAGCCAATGATAGTGTACTGCTTTAATCCCAGCACTTGGGAAGCAGAGGCAGGCAGATCTTTTGAGTTCAAGGCCAGCCAGGACTACACAGAGAAACCCTGTCTCAAAAATCAAAAACAAAACAAAAACTGTGTTTATTTCTTGGATGCATTCCATTTCCACATTGTTCAGTCACTTCTGATGATTTTGTAGGTTGTTCATTTTGAACGTGTGTGTATAGGTTTGTGTGTGTGTGTGTGTGTGTGTGTGTGTGTGTGTGTGGAACTCTTCATAGGGAAACAAATGCACATGTATGCACATCCTCATTTTTGTGTTGAAGCCAGAGGTCAAAGTTGAATGTCTTCTTCAGTCCCTCTCCACCGTATTAGTTGAGGCAGTGTAGCTCTGAACTTGGAGCCCACTCACTGGGGTAGACTGACTCACCAGCAGCTCCGAGCATCCTCCCTGTTCTGACTGACTCACCAGCAGCTCCGAGCATCCTCCCTGTTCTGCCTCCTTAGCACTAGGATTGTGGAAGTGGTTGGAGTACGTCGATGCTAGGAAATGAGCTCATGTCTTCAGCTTCACAGCAAGCACCATACCGTGAGAGTCACTGCCCTGCCTACCATACTTACTCTTTTTGATGTTAGTTTTTGTGCGATACTGCTTGTCATTCTCTTTAAATTTTTACTCATTGTTATTTCATGTAGCATATTCATTGTTAGATTAGGAAGGAAAAAATGGTTTCTTTGTGTTAACTTTTTACCTTTGCTGAAATTGTTTGATGTTCTCAGATGGTATTGTGAAATTTTTCTTGTTTCCTACATGCACAATTATATCATCTATGATCAAAGATCATGTTCTTTCTTCCTACCTGGGATCTGTTGTCTCAGGTGAGACATGCTCACATAAGGTTGATGACCTTGCCCCACCTACAAGTAAACAGTGCCCCGGGGGAACATGATTCAGCAATTGACAGGCATTGCCCTACACCTCAACCCCTTGGACTATGTTCTTTGTGACTATAAGTCACAGGCCCTATCTAGGTCCCAGAACGGTTTTGCCAACTGCAGTTACCTTTTCAGTGTGGGAGGTGGAAATGGAGGTTTGTCAGTGTCATGATTCTGCTTAGCAGTCACCTTCGTGTGCATTTTAGGAATAAACAAAACATTCAGGAATTATATGAGGTTGATTCTCAATATTTCACATTTCTTTACATGCCAAGCGAATTTTCTGAAGCATTGGTTCTGTGTTTGAGATTTCATAGGTAATGGCCTGTGTTAATGGACCACAGTCACACTGTGGTCTTGCACCATGAGGGGTACAATAACCATCTGAGGATGAAAGTGTCACCAACCCTAGTCTACCTCCGACCAAGCTTTGCCCCATTAAGCTTTCTCGAGGCGACACTCAAGAGTCACAATCATCCCACTGAATCATATCCACTTCCCATAATGCTTAGGGAAAGAAAGACCTAGAGATGGCTCTGAGAGTCACTGCTGGTTGTCATTTCGATCAAATGAGGCAGAATGAAGTCAGGAAAGGGAAATAAACAAGAGTCCAGGAGAGACATGCCCAGGTTCCATCTGTCCTCTTCAAGTGGAGTCCAAAGGACAGCGATCAACTACCTGTTGACATGTGTGCAGAGAGTTGCAAACCCGGGAGCACCGCTGCCCACTGAAGGCCAGGGACTGAGCTTCCTGTTGTAGACATGGCACACCAGTGCTGCTGACATGAATGTCCAGACCCCAGTCGCCCTAAAGTCACATGATCCTGACCAACCACAGTTGTTTGCATGGCTGAGAGGACTGAGAGGACATGAACTGAGGATGAAGGGAAGTGAACAGTGGTTAGCAGAGCATCCAGGTCTCTCCCAAGAGCTGGATGTCACACAGCATACAGCGTGTGACATGCCGCACCTGTCTGTGCACTTCTCTCACAGGGCTCACTTACCTGTTGCAGGAAAATCTGGCCTGAGTTGTCCCATGCCACATTGGAGGCCACCACCCAGTCAGCACCATATATGACACCCCAAAGAGGTAGAGACTGCTACCGGGAGGGACAGTCCTGGTATTAACTTCCATGTCCTGGTCTTACCTGATCCTATGTCATCCCAGAAGAAACCTACCTGCCTAAGCTTCTCAGTGACTGCATCTAAGTTGTCTCCTGTGTCCCTCCCCTGACATGTACCTATGTTGGCTCCTGTACTGTGCAGCAGTTCCTTACGGGCCAGAAGGAAGCTAGAGAAAACCTGTTGTTTGTCAATCCAAGTTGCCATCTGATCATAACTCAGCTAGGCAGGGCCAAGAGGAATAGGCAGGAACAAGCAGTGAGACGGGGATGGGGACCTGGGAAGGGAACCTGCCCACCCAGCGCACAGGCCTCTGATATGAGGGAAACACTGCCTTACTTACCTATCTCCATGTGGAAGACTGTCAGGGGAACGACTGACCCACCAAGAAACCAAGGGTGAAAAAGAGACAGAGGCCACCATGTGAGAAGTACCTGGTCCAACATATGGGCCTCTGGGCCTCTCATCAATTGTTGACAGTTTCTCAGCTTTCTCAGATCTGACCTAAGAAGCTTCCAGGTTCTGAGTCTGGCTCCCTGATCAACTCAGTAATCTTAGACCTGAACACAAGAATCCAGGGGCTGTAGCTACATTCTTCCTACTGCTCCTCACCACAAAACCAGTCAGTGGCACTTGCTGTCACAGCTGGGTGCTGTGTCCTGCGGTGCCTTTAAGTTCCTTGTGTCTTACCCCAGTGTATTTATCTTAAAAACACTGCCCATGTAGCATGAGGAAGACACCTCTCCATCCCTCTTAAGATAACTGTTAACACAGGGCTTGACTTAACAAGAAGCCAAGAGTAAATAAAATTAGATAGTGGTCTCCATGTGACAACCACCTGGACATCTAGCTGGCCTGCCCTGGATTCTATTGACAGTTGGTGACAACCTTTCAGCTTTCTCTGGTGAGAGCTAAGAATTCCCCAGGTTTTAAATTTTGCCTTCCTCAAGAGTTGAGTAAGAGTTGAGGCTCCCACCTGTACTCAAGGCTCCACAGGCTGGAGCTGCCTTCCTCACACCACCTCTTCCTCACCCTCATCAGCCAGTCACACAAGCCACTTCAGTGGCCCTTGATGCATAGTGGTAGTGCCCATGGTCTCAGTCAGACCTCATGTCCTGCTAGCCAAGTGTTCCATGAAGCCTCCAAAAGGTCTTATTCCATTCTGAGACAATGCCCTCAGGCCCCTTGGATCTCTGCCCATGTGACAAATCAGTACATGACCATTGTACCTTGAGGCAGGGTCCACGCTTATGTTCCCGCTGTGCTCACAGTGGTCCAGCCCAAGGTAACCACTGTGCAGCTCTCTGTGGAGATATCAATGCCACTCTCCTGGCATAAACAACACATGCGAGAAGAAAGGGCAGGAACCTCTGATGTTGACTTTCCCTGGACTTTTTTGACACCTGTTTCCCCCATACTGGCTCTGTTTGAACATTAACACAGCTACTTGGCTCAAGCCAGAGAACAAAGTTCAGCCTTACCCCCTTTATAAGGGACCAGATTCCCAGTGTGTCTGTCATAAGAGGATCTTTCCTGATTCTAAGTGTCTGGAACAAGTTTCCCTTCAAAAGTCCTGAAGCAGTGGAGCAGCCATGGGGCTGCTGATTGGAGATGACCCATGGGCTGTGGCCATATTCACAGCCATCTTCTTGCTTCTGGTGGACCTGGTACACCGGCGCAAGTTCTGGACTGCCCACTACCCTCCAGGCCCTATACCACTCCCTGGTCTAGGAAACCTGCTACAGGTGGACTTTGAGAACATGCCATATAGCTTATACAAGGTGAGAGAGGTGGTGGAGTACAGGAGAGGTCAGAGTGTCCCAGGCAGCACGTGGTGGTGCTGAAGCCACAGCAAATATAGAAAGATGGCCCCCAAGAGAAAAAAGGGTTTTTGGGGAAAGAGGGACCATCTTCCTATCTTTCCTGTGGCTTCAGGAAAGGGCTGTGTGTGCAATAATCTCTTCCTGCTGTGTGGTCTCAAGCCTGGCTGCCCATCTCAGAAACCTGAATTTCCTCTTGTATGGTCAAATATGAAGAGGCCTAAGGACCTTGCTCAGGCTGAGTCACAGCTGAATTATAATATTTGCTATGAGTTCTTTGCTGAATTGAGAAGATATGGTCACCAAGTGACAAGGTACCTCAACCACAGGCTGGGGATGTAGGCCTATGATAGAGCATTTGCCCAGCATCTGTCAGGTCGAGGTACACATACACACACACACACACACACACACACACACACACACACACACACACA
>NW_021617944.1:0-28899 GCF_004785775.1 Grammomys surdaster | reverse complement strand
ACACACACACACACACACACACACACACACACACACACACACACACAGCCACACACGCACACACGCATGCACACGCACAGAGGGGGCTACAGAGACAGAGACTTGTGTGAGGAGCATTGATCTTCCACTCTGCTGGGGACCTTTACTTCCTAAGTGCTCTGTCCTGCTGTTTCAGCTTCGAAACCGCTATGGTGATGTGTTCAGCCTGCAGATGGCCTGGAAGCCCGTGGTTGTCATCAACGGACTGAAGGCGGTGCGGGAACTGCTGGTGACCTATGGAGAGGACACTTCTGACCGCCCCGTACTGCCCATCTATAATCACCTGGGCTATGGGCACAAATCAAAAGGCAAAGCTTTATAGTGTGGACAAGGCAGGGGGTGTGGGGCTTGAGAGGGGTGAGCAGAAGATGGACAGGCCTAATGGAGATGATGTGGTCAGACAATACAAGGGGAAGACACTGGGATGGAGGGTGGAGTCTGTAGAATGGAAGGTGCCAATGCGTGTTAGAAAAGTGTTGGTCACTGACTGCTAATGCTGACCACAGGAGAATGTTGGGAACAGAGGAGACAACATAGCTAGCAGCCCTAGGTTACACACAGATGTACCTGCAGGTGTGATCCTTGCACCTTATGGACCCGAGTGGCGAGAGCAGCGGCGATTCTCTGTGTCCACCCTGCGTGACTTCGGCCTGGGCAAAAAATCTCTGGAGCAGTGGGTGACGGAGGAGGCTGGCCACCTCTGTGACGTCTTCAGCAAGGAGGCCGGTGAGTGATGTTTGAGATGGAGGGAGTGGCCAGGGACCGATGAGCAATATCACGACTTGCTTGTCTCTCTGTTCCTAGAACATCCCTTGGATCCCAGCCCCCACCTGAATAAAGCTGTGAGCAACGTCATTGCCTCCCTTATTTATGCTCGTCGATTTGAGTATGCAGACCCATTCTTCAACAGGATGCTCAAAACTTTGAAAGAAAGCTTTGGAGAGGACACTGGCTTCCTTGCAGAGGTATGTGGCTCAGAGCAGTGGGCATGCCGCTTCTATGCTATAAATCCTATGAGAGGAAGTATGAATTCAGGGTGGTTGGGTCAGGGCGTGGTGTGAGAGTCGAGTGAAGGGAGAAAGGCTTGGACATTGACAAACCTCAGATAAGTGGAGGGGAGGAGCACACCAAGGCTCTAGAAAGGGGATGAGCCTCTGCCCTCTGTCTCCGGGGAAACCACACAAGCCTGTTCTATTTAAAGGGTAGAATATTTGTTTTCTTCACTCTTAGCTACAAGAGAGCAGGCAGGCTAGAACTGAGGAAGAAGCTGGGGATGGATGGGGGACAAACAGATCCTGAGTCCATTGTGGAAGAGGTTGAGAACTGGGACTGGTCCAGGTGAACACTGAGCAGAAATAGCACCCAGGGGCAAAAGAGATAGATGGTCAGAGGGTAAAGAAGCTTACCAAGCAAGCCTGGAGACCTGAGCCGGATCCCTGAGTCCCAATAAAGGATAGAACTTACTGAATAAGTTGTTCTCTGACTGCCAAACATGAGCACTATACACATGTGATAGTGTAATGCAAGTGCATGCACATGTGTGCACATGCCTGTGTACACATACCGACACACAAATAAAAGAATGAATTCTTAATAAGAAATAAAAGCAACGGTACCTGTTTTGTTTCTTTCCCAGATACTGAACGCAATTCCAATGTTCCTTCAAATCCCTGGGCTCCCTGCCAAAGCCTTCCCCAAGCTGAGTTCATTCATAGCCTTAGTGGATAAGATGTTAATTGACCACAAGAAAACCTGGGATCCTGCCCAGCCACCCCGAGACCTGACTGATGCCTTTCTAGCAGAGATAGAGAAGGTGATTGGCAGCTCCAAGAGATGTAGCCACGGGCTGTGGGCTGAGGACCTGGGAGCTGTGAGGCCAGAAGGATGTGGTCTTGTGCATCACCACGTAACTCAGTATCTTGGCTGCCCAGGGGACAATGGGAGGGCACGTGGGACTTTCCCTCCCTACTGAGCCCACTCTTTCTGCCTGGACCAGGCCAAGGAGAATCCTGAGAGCAGCTTTAATGATAGGAACCTGCGCATGGTGGTGATTGATCTGTTCATGGCGGGGATAATAACCACCTCAACCACATTGTCCTGGGCCCTGCTGCTCATGATCCTGCATCCGGATGTGCAGTGTGAGCCTGTTTGGAGCTGGGAGGGAGGACAAAGAGCCATTTGAGAAGCTAGTGGCTCCAGCATTAGCTAGACCTAGGCTCCCACAAGTCCGATGGCAGCCTTATCTGTCTTATTAAGCCAGCGGTACAAGTTCAAGGATGGGCTGCTTTTTCACGGAAGAAATCCTATCTATCCAGGCCGTGTCCACCAGGAGATCGATGAGGTCATAGGACAAGTGCGTCATCCAGAGATGGCAGACCAGGCCCGCATGCCTTACACCAATGCAGTCATCCATGAGGTGCAGCGCTTTGCAGACATCGTCCCAACGAATGTAGTACATATGACATCCCGTGATATTAAATTCCAAGGCTTCCTCATCCCCAAGGTAGGTATGGGCACCCTGGTCCCAAAATTGCCACTAGGCAAACAAGGGTGATAAAGATCAAGTCCAACACACCCTGGAATTCCACATGGGGACAGGATCGAGCTGGGTGTGAGTACACTGCAGCTATTGCCCAAGATTCCCTGGAGAAGAGGACGTCTAGTGAAATTAGCTTCAGGGTTTTAGGAAGCACTGCAGACAGGAACTTTGTCACAGGGCCGTGCATGGTAGCAGAGAAGCTGCTGGGAGGCTCTAGGGTTGAGGTTGAATGAAAGTATCCCATGTGTGAGGTAGAGACCATGTGTGAACTTGGTGACCAGGGCTTAGGCAGCCTTACCCTACTCCATAGTCATACCACATGCCTATTGCCAGGGGACGACTCTCATGTTCAACCTGTCCTCCGTGCTGAAGGATGAGACTGTCTGGGAGAAGCCCCTCCGCTTCCATCCTGAACACTTCCTGGATGCCCAGGGCAACTTTGTAAAGCATGAGGCCTTCATGCCATTCTCAGCAGGTGCCTCTGGGGGTGGGAGAGTTGGCTGCCTGCCTGTCCCCAGGGTGTCTTGGAGGGTGGAGGCCCTATCAAGTCCCAGATTGACTGAGCCCTCTCCCACCCACAGGCCGCCGAGCATGCCTGGGGGAGCCCCTGGCCCGCATGGAGCTCTTCCTCTTCTTCACCTGCCTCCTGCAGCGCTTTAGCTTCTCGGTGCCTGCAGGACAGCCCCGGCCCAGCGATCGTAGCATCTACATATTTCCAGTTATTCCAGAGCCCTACCAGCTCTGTGCAGTGGCTCGCTAGCATGGGTAGTGGCTCCATCCTTCTCACCAGTGTGGGCTGACTGATGTCTAATAAACAAGTTCTGTGTCTGCAACTCAGATTCTGGGTCCAACACCCACCCTTTTCTCGATTGTGTCCCAAGACAACAGTCTACAACCCTTCTTGCCCCTCTGTCTGCCTCAGGCCAACCTATGAACAACTTTAATGTGTTGAGAATAGAGTTTATTACTCCAAGAGCAGTGGCCTTCAGCAAAGCACATGGGAGGATGAGGTAAGAAGATGGCAAGTTCAAGGCCCACTTGGGCTACATAGCCTGGGCTACTACTTACAACTTTCTCAGAAGAGGGAGGGTGGGTAATCAGCAGGGAGGGTAAAAGGGAGGAAAGAGGAGGGAATGAAAGGGAGGAGAGGGAGCAGCATGCAGAAAATGTAGGAGAGGTAGTTGTACCGATGTTCCGGGCTTGACACTATATCACACAAAAAGACCGACCAATGGCTGCTGGGTTCATCATACACTGCAAACTGAAGTCACATTCAAAGGTTCCAGTGAGGAAAGGGTGAGTGGCTTGTGCTGGAAATCAGCACAATTCTTGTTCTGGTGACAATGTTGACATAGATCCCCAAGAGCCTGAAGAGCTGCAGATGGTGGTTAAGTCTGCTCTCACAACTATAAAAGCTGATGTCTTCACACTTGGGCTTGCTGCAGTCAAAGGATATGGAGGAAATCTACTAAAGCAAATGGGGACAGGTCAAGCTCCAGGAAGATGGGCAGGATCCCAGTGTTCTTCTGGCAATACTATCTAGATGGAGACGAGTCCTCCTCGCAACCATGTGTGACAAATGTAGTTGATGCTACTCACTAGGAAAGTTCACATATTTTGGAGTCTTGACAGTGTGTGGGTTTGCTGGGGCCAGAGAGGACAGTTCTAGAGGCATGTGACACTCCACAGGGCTCATTTTAGACTCCATATAATCTGAGGCCAGCCTACAGCATCCCAAGACCCTGACCTATATGGCCTGCCTTGAAGCACAGTTGTGTGCAGACACTGATATTGATTCTGCTTTTGTGAAAAAGAAAATGTTCTCCAATGGGCTCTATTTAAATAGGAACACTAAGGATGCTCCTCCCACAGCTCAGCACTGGTCACACACTGGTTTGTAGAATGTATAGGACCAAACACTCACCATGCTGCAGAAAGTATACTTCACAGAGTCCCTCCTTGTACCTACAGAAATAGTTACATCTTTTCACAACACACTCCTCTTGGTCCCACCACTCCCCTTTATAGTTATTGTATATCCATGTACATTTGTCTGTATGTATGCAGTGTGCACAGAAGACAGAATAGAGTATAAGATCCCCAGGGACTTGAGCTGCAGTTAGTTGTAAATCATTTTGTGGGTGCTGGGAGTCAAGTCTGGGTCCACTCGAAGAAGAGCCAGTGTCCTTCACTGATGAATCATCTCTGCAGTCCTCTTTTTCCTTCTTTCTGATGTGCTGGAAAGTCTTACTCTCATCTGAGGTAATGTCCTTTAGCTCCTTAAAGCTCTGCTTGTGGTCTGTCAGATGAGTGGCTCATGATCATGTCCCTTGGAGCAGGGGGTTCACTGGACACTTATGCCCTATGCTCACAGTGTCATCTTTAAATGACCCGTTTACATACTTCCTGTGGATTCAGCTCTATATTTGGTGCCCTCCAGGAATCAGCATCAGGCGAGTAATGGAGGAAGAAGAGGAGAGAAACTAGGAAGCAAACCTTTCTAGAGGACTCTGGTCTCTCCCAGCACCCAGACTGAGAGAAAACACAAGAGCTCAACTCAGGGCAGAGGACAAAGCCAGCCTTGTCTCCTTTATTGGTGATCAGATGCCGGGTTGCAGTAAGAGGCCTCCATCCTGATCTTAGCTGGCTGTGGGTGGTTGATGTAAGATGCTTCCAGAAAGACGTATGAGCAGTGATGTGCCTACTACGTAGCTGCCTGGAGATGAACTGTGGTCATATTCATGGCCCCTTCCTTCTTCTGGTTGACCTGATGCACTGATCCAAGTTCTAGAATTCCAGCTACTTCCAGGCCCCATGCTACCACATGCATGACAACATGCAGTGTGTGACTTCAGTGAGCATGCCATATGGCTTGTACACACAGAGAGAGGTGGGAATGAAGGGCAAAAGAGAACACAGCACCTGTAGAAACACACAATGGCGCTGAAGTCACAGGACACACAGGGAGCTGTGCATGCAAGTAGCAGCTTTAGCAGTTTCCTGGTGACAGGCACTGCAGGGTCTGAGGACACATTGCTCTTTCTCAGTGCAAAGTGTGCACAGAAAGACCAGGAAGTGGGGCAGGACCTGAGAGCTGACTTGGCCTATGTTTACACAGGGCAGAAGACACAGAGACTCAAGTCTCTTCTGCTTCCTCTAATGGATGAGGTCTTGAGGGTAAGGAAGAGTGATCAGGGTCTAATGCAGCATTTTAGTCAAGAAATCGAAGGGAGAAAGGTACTGTGTGGTCTTGGACTTCACTGTCTGCCTCAAGACCCCTGACTTTATTTATACATTGTAGGAGGCTAAGAAGCCCAATGGCAGTTTCCAGTCTCTGCTAAGGTCACAGCCAGGTGGTCACATCTGAGATGACCTAGAAGATGTGACATTACTAGCCACAAGGTCTAGATCTTAGGACGTGAATGTAGAACAGTGGCAGAACATTTGCCCAACACACGTGAGGGCCTGGATACAATAAGTGCCAAACACACAAGAAAAGGAGCCTTGGGTTCTGAGACAAGTCATAGAGTCTTGTGTGCCCAGCCTGGTTCTTCAAGTCTGATTGCCTCTCCTTTGTAGGTGTTCTGACCCATGGCCTTGTTTGCTACAACACTGCAGATATGTGTCCCCCTTACAGGTAGCCTTTAAGGAGGAGGTTCTGAACAATGGACAGAGGTTTCTGCATAAGACACTGGTGCAAACCATCTGTCAGCACCATAGTTGACCACCTAGGCTTAGTGCACATCTCTGAAGTCAAGAGGTCATGTGGGCAGAGTTGGTCAGAGGTGGGTGTGGGACGTAGGAAACAACAAGTCAGTGCCCGGTGCTTGTGTTTTATGATCAGGTCATCAAGTGAAAGTATTGATTTCATGGTAGAACACTGTCTCAGTCAGGGTTTCTATTCCTGCACAACATCATGACCAAGAAGCAAATTGGGGAGGAAAGGGTTTATTCAGCTTACACTGCCACATCACTGCTCATCTCTAGAGGAAGCCAGGAGTGGAACTCAAGGAGATCAGGAAGCAGGAGCTGATGCAGAGGCCATGGAGGGATGTGACTTACTGGCTTGCTTCTCCTGGCTTGCTCAGCTTGCTTTCTTACAGAACTCAAGATTACCAGCCCAGGGTTGGTACCACCGATGAGGGGCACTCCCTCATTGATCACTAATTGAGAAAAATGCCTTACAACTGGATCTCATAAAGGCATTTTCTCAACTGAAACTCCTTTCTCTGTGATAACTCCAGCTTGTGTCAAGTTGACACAAAGCCATCCAGTACAATTGACCCCTTGTCAACTTGACACACAAGCCCATCACTATTAAGCCTTGACCCTTACTTTCTTTCTCATCCCCAAGATCTAACTTTAAAAGTCCCATAGTCTTCAGAAATTCTTACATATTATATTTTCAATCCCTTTAAAATATCCAATGTTTTTTTAAAATTCAAAGTCCTTTTACAATTAATGTCTCTTAACTGTGGGCTCCTCTAAAATACTTTCTTCCTTCAAGAGGGAAAAAATATCAGGACACAGTGACAATCAAAAGCAAAATCAAACTCCAACCATCCAATGTCAGGGATCCACTCATGATCTTCTGGGCTCCTCCAAGGGCTTGGGTCACTTCTCCAGCCCTGCCCTTAGCAGCACACACGTTGTCTTCTAGGCTCCAGCTGCCTGTACCCCACTGCGGCTGCTGTTCTTGGTGGTCATCTCATGGTACTGGCATCTCTAAAACACTGCTGTCTTCTGCTGCAATTCAGCTTCACCAATAGCCTCTCATAGGCTCTCTCCATGGTACTAAGCGTCAACTCCTTTGCGTGACCCCTTCAGTCCTGGGCCATCAATTGTAACTGAGGCTGCACCTCACCAATGGCCTTCCATGGCCTCTCACAGTGCAGAGCCTCAGCTGCCCTTCATGACCCCTTCATGCCTTCAAAACCAGAACCACCTGGATGACTCTTACTTATTACCAGGGACAGATGCTGCAGGAGGTACAACCTAAGCTATCTGTGGAACACAGCCTCTTTGGGCTCTCAGAAAACACTTCCCAGAAGATATCACTTTAATGATGCTGGTCTCTTCTTAATCACCACTAATTTCTCAGCTCCAGCTAACCAGCATCAATAGTCCCAGTACTGCAAAGGTTTCACTTTAGTAGTTCTGGTATCTTGTTAACCACAGCTGATGCTTCAGCTCCAGATAACCAAAACCACAGAATCTTCACAATCAAAACAGCAACAGTCCTGCTAAGAGTCTTTAATCTTCCCTCTGAAATTTCACAAGCCAGGCCTCCATCTTCTGTACTGTTTTCAACATTATCTTCCAAGCTCCAACAGAACATCCGGCAGAGCTCTTAATAACCAATGGGTCTTCTAGATCAAAGTTCCAAAGTCCTTCCACAGTCCTCCCCAAAACATGATCAGGTTGTGACAGGAATACCCCACTCTGCTGGTACCAATTTGTCTTAGTCAGGGTTTCCATTCCTGCACAAACATCATGACCAAGAAGCAAGTTGGGGAGGAAAGGGTTTATTCAGCTTACACTTCCACATTGCTGTTCATCACCAAAGGAAATCAGGACAGGAGCTCAAGCAGGTCAGGAAGCAGGAGCTGATGCAGAGGCCATGGAGGGATGTTACTTACTAGCTTGCTTGTTTAGAACCCAAGACTACCAGCCCAGGGATGCTACCCCCCACAAGGGGCCCTCCCCCCTTGATCACTAATTGAGAAAATGCCTTACAGCTGAATCTCATGGAGGCATTTCCTCAACTGGAGCGCCTTTCTCTGTGATAACTCCAGATTGTTTTAAGTTGACACAAAACCAGCCAGTATAAACATGATGGACATGTGCTGGTTTGTGGCAGCAGCATTTTGGAGATGTTGTGGGGCACTGGACACAGAGGAATCCACAGGAAATAAGGAATGTGGGTAACAGTAAAGAACAGCTGGCTATCCTTGGTTTGCTCCAGTGTCCGAGTGTGCATGTGTTGTCTTCCCATTATGGGATTGAAAGGCATGAGCAGTGGTGATGTTGTCAACTCATGACTATCCAAGAAATCACTGGAGCAGTGGGGGACTGATGAGTTACTCCACTGTCATCCTGTCCCTTGCCAACTTCACCAACTGGCCTGGTAAGTGGTGTGGACAGGATCCAGATGTGGGCAAGGATAGAGGCACAACCTCTTGACTTGCTTAAATGTTGTTATGGTTTGTATATGCTTGGTGAGAAAGGGAAATAAACAGTGCACAGGACAATGTCCTAGAGGTGCGTGCCAAGTTTCTATTTGTCCTCTTCCAGGGAGTCCAAAGAACAGCCATCGATTATCTGTAATCAATTCTGAGAATGGCAAACCTGGGAAAACATCTGCCCTGTGATGCCCAGGACTCAGCTTCCTGCTGTAGAGATGGCACACCAGTGCTGCTGACATGAATATGCAGACCCCAGTATACCTAAAGTCACACGATCCTGACAGCTGTCCCCATGGCTAGGAGGACATGGATTGAGGATGAAGGGAAGTGAGCAGTGCCAGCAGGCAGAGGATTTGCAGAGCATCCAGGTCCTCTCCCAAGAGCTGAAGACAGAGAGGAAACCCATTACAGCACACAGTGTGTGACATCCCTCATCTGTCTGTGCACTTACTTTACAAGGCCTAACTTACCTGATGCAAGAAAATCCAGCCTCAATCAGACCATCCCTGACTGGGGCCAGCACCAGTAAGCACTGCTGATTCTTTTTGATAATATGATGTGTGACACAGACAGGTAGAGATGAGAGGCCGAGTGTGTTGTCCCAGCTCTGACAAGCAGGTTTAATCATCACATACCAGAGCGTACCCTGGAAGGGTCCTGGAGCAAACCAAGAGGAACCCAGCAGTCTGAGTCTGCCAGTGACCTTAGCAAGTTGTCTCTCTAATCCCCTTTCTGACCTTGATCCATGCTGGTGTCCTGCCTCCTATGCAGGTCTACTTTCAGGCCAAGTTGGGACTCAGGAAAGTTTCTTGTCTCTATCCCACCCTATGGTGCCATTCTATGGAACTGGGTTGGGCAGGGCCAAGAAGCATGGGCAGGAAGAGGGAGCAGGCTTAGAGGCTTCAGGCCAACCATAAGCATGCTGTCACCCACGTGCTCCAGTGACACAGAGGTGGTGAGTATAGGGGTGGCATGAACAGCAGAGAGGAGGAGTCCAGTGTGTAGTCCTTGCTGTGGGGCTGCATGGTGTGGTCTCTGTTCAGCACCTGCCTCCCTTCTGCCACACTGATGTGCAGCAGAGAGAGCCTGCCTGGATTCCACTGGGACTTCTGAGTATCTGGTCTTCAGAGGTCTGGATCCAGCAAGGACAGGGGCTGAGCCTCTGCTGACCCTAGTGAATGGTGAGCTGGCATGTGCAGTGTGCCCAGCAGTGCCCAGCACACAGAGACCACTTGTAGGAAGACTCAGAAGTCATTGTTCTGTTTCCTTCAAGTCAACCCAGCCTGACCACAGGCCTCTGGCCTGAGGAGATTTCTGCCTTACCTATGTCCATGTGGAAGACTGTTGCCAGGAGAGATTGAACCGCCAAGAAACAAAGGGTGAATCAGAGACAGAGGCCAGCAGGTGACAAGTCCCTGAACCAACTTAGTGCCTTTCCCACAAGATTCTCAGACCATTTCTCAGCTCCTTCAGACTGGGACTGAGAACTCTCGTGTTTACGTCTTGCTGCCTGATCAACTGGATGACCACAGCCCTGTACTGAAGACGGCACATGGTCCAGCTGTACTTCCCCACTGGCCCTCACTCACCCACAGAGATTCCAGTTGCCCTCCCCCACTGCCCTTCCCTCACCCATAGGGTACCCAGTCTCTTTCCATCAACTGCAGGAGACAGACTTCCACTGTTCACACACCCACAGAAGCCACTGACTGGATGCCAGTCACCCTTCATGTCCTGCCAACAAAGTGCTCCCTTATGGTGTGGGAGGTCTCATACATCACTGAGGCAATGTCCTTATGTCTCCACACAGGATAGAGTCTGGACACAGAAGGCAAAGGGCAACCCTGGCACTCCTATATAAGGTGGCAGGAACCAAGCTTGGGGCTTTCTGATCCTAGGTGCTGTATTGAATGTTGTTCATTGGTCTCTGTGTAGCCTAGGCAGCAGCAGGGCAGCCATGGAACTGCTGACTAGAACTGTCCTGTGGCCATATTCACAATCATCTTCATATTACTGGAGGACCTGATGCACTGGTGTCAGCACTGTACTTCTTGCTACTCACAGGGCCCTGTGCCATGGCCTGTGCCAGGTAACCTGCTCCAGTCGGACCTAGATAACATGCTGTACAGCTTGTACAAGGTGAGTGACTTAGTGCTAAATGGTAACTGATATTATTGTGTGTGTAGCAGCACAAAATGGGGGATGAGCCACAGGTCAGACAGGCATCTGAGCCCCCAAGAGGAGACAGGCTTAATTTTTTGGTGGTAGCGACTGGGACTTTATAGGACAAAAGTTTTGGGGGTCATAGTCCGGGAGGTGAAGCAGGATGTGACAGTAGGGTTCAGTCTGATTGGACAGGGCTGCAGCCATAGAGGTCTCAAGTCCCTTATGATCCTGTCAAAGATGAGGTCTTAGAATGGTGAGAGTTCTCCTGTACCATGTCAGGACACCGAGTGGAGAGAGAGGCTGTGGCTGCTTGAATCTCTTGCTGCTGTGTGCTCTTTGGACTCACTGCCCATCTCAAGGAACCAGAGTTCCTTCCTGTGTGATGAAATGCTAAGTGCCCCAAGACCCTTTTCTGGCTCTATCTAGGTCACATCTGGGCTGCCACATCTACTGTGATTCCTTTGCTGAACTTAAAGATAAGAAGCCACAGTGGTAGGAATCCTCACGCTGGGGGTGGAGCTCAGTGAACAGAATTTCTTAGGATATATGAGGACCAAGGGTCACACACACACATGAATGTGCATGCACACAAACATATTCACACACACATACACACTACACACTGGAATGCACATGTGCACACTCAACACCTTGCCCATGTTTGCTCAGTGAGCCTGGCTGCATGACCTGTGGGGACCTCCACTTCCTATGTTCTCTGTCCCTCTACTTCAGCTTTGTAATCGTTATGGTGACGTGTTCAGCCTGCAGATGGTCTGGAAGCCCTTGGCCGTGATCGATGGACTGAAGGCTGTGTGGGAAGTGCTGGTGACCTGTGGAGAGGACACTGCTGGCCGCCCTGAAATGCCATCTTTCCACACCTAGGCTATAGGCACAGAGCAAAAGGCAAAATGCTGTGTTGGGGCAGAGATGGGATCAGAGCCAGACATGGGGGACAGGGAGCAGAGGAAGGTCAGGACATGACCCAGGTGGTAATGGAGTTAAACAATCCAATAAAATTCCCTGAAATCCCTTGTGGAGCCTCCTGAGCATCCTGGACCGTGGTATAGAGCTGTGACTGGGAAGAAGGGTGAGGATATGGGAGAACACAGATCCCAGAGAAGAGAAACGAAGAGGGAGAGGGCAGCAATTCAGGTGTCCTTGCTTACACACAGATGTGTCTGCAGGTGTGATCCTTGCACCTTATGGGACTGAGTGGAGAGAGCAGAGGCGATTCTCTGTGTCCACCCTACGCAACTTCGGCCTGGGAAAGAAATCTCTGGAGGAGTGGGTGACGGAGGAGGCTGGTCACCTGTGTGATGCCTTCACCACCCAGACTGGTGAGGGATGGATGTGGACTGCAAGTGGGGACCAGGAGATAGGAACAATACCCTGACTTTTACTTTCATATCTCCACTCCCAGGGAGCCCCTTCAATCCTCACGCTCTCCTGAACACAGCCGTGTGCAATGTGATTGCTGCTGTCTTTTATGCCGTCGTTTCGAGTATGGAGACCCAGACTTGATCAAGATGCTAAAAGTTATGAAAGAAAACATGGGGGAGAATACTGGCTTGATCCCCGAGGTAGGAGGCTCACAGGCAGCCTGCAGAGTGACTTCTTTGCTGTTCATCTTCCCAGAGGAGGCTATAGACAGGGGGTTTGCAAAGGAGAGCTCTAGAAGTTTCATCCACAGTGATAGAAGCCTGGAGCTTGACAAGCCTGCAGCAGTGGGAGGGGGAAGTGGATCAAGGTCATGGCTTCTAGAAGCTGAGAGCCTGGCACACTGCACACATGGAAGCCATCAACACCTGTGAGATATCCCCGGAAAATATTTTCTTGTCAACCACAGTGCTGCTAGAGCCTGAAGGCTAGAACTAAGGAGGAGTCAGGGGATGGGTAGGAACACATAGGGCCTGTGTCCACCATAGAAGAGGCTGGAAACTAAGACTGGCTGAGATCAACACTAAGTCCATCTACCCAGGAGCCAGAGAGATGGTCAGAGGGTAAGGAGCTTTTGACAGGCAAGCTTGGCACTTGAGTTTCATTTCTCAACCCATGCAGTAAGGTGACAACTGACTCCTGGACCTCAGCATCTTTGTTGTGGCAGTAGTACTTCTCACATCATGCATACAGGAACAAACATTGAAATAATGATTATTCTTATTGACTCAATTCATTAAATTAGAGCAGCAGGAAGTCCCAGAACATTCTATGGTTGTTACAAGTTCTGAAGACATTCCCAATTCTCCTGCACATCCCAGGGTTGGCTGACAAAGTCTTCCCTGGCCAAAAGACAGTTGTCACCATGGTGGATAAGATGGTGACTGAGCACAAGAGAACCTGGGACCCTGAGCAGCCACCTCGAGACCTGACTGATGCCTTTCTGGCTGAGATGGAGAAGGTGAGAGACTGTGGGATCTGGTGTCCTTCGCATTGTGAATAACCAGTGACACTGAAGTGTAACCACCTGAATTCATCTGGAGGGTATTATGGGGCATTCAAGTCTCTACACTGAGTCTGCTGTCTCGCTGTGTCCTAGGCCAAGGGGAACCCTGAGAGTAGCTTCAATGAAGCATATCTACGTCTGATTGTCCTTGACCTGTTTGGTGCTGGAATGGTGACCACTTCAATCACTCTGACCTGGGCCCTGCTGCTCATGATCCTGCATCCAGATGTGCAGTGTGAGTCTGACTGGGTTGGAAAAGAAAAAGGAGGGTAGAGGCAAACTTCCTAAGCTTACATAGACACTTGTGGTTCCCAGTACTGGTTTTACTCCAGCAAGGTCGATGGCTGTCTTTTTCCCATGAGTCCAGCCATTACCATAGAGGTAGTGGAGGGACAAAGATCACTTCTCTAGTGTTCATTAACTGAAGGGATGTTGTCCTTCCAGGTCGAGTACAACAGGAAATTGATGAGGTCAAAGGGCAGGTGTGGTTTCCAGAGATGGAAGACCAGGCCGGCATACCCTACACAAATTCTGTCATCCATGAGATGCAGTGATTTGCAGACATTGTTCCAGTGACTTTGCCACACAGGACTTCTTGTGACATTGAGGTGCAGGGCTTCCTTATCCCTAAGGTAGGCCTGGGTCCCTCCAACTTCTATTCAGTGTTGCCAGCTAGCCAGTGGCTTGAGCTGTCCAGTTAAGAAGGACTAGAATTTAGGCAACCCAATTCTCATGTCCACAGAGCCAACTTCCCCTGGTAATATGGGAATGGGAACAAGAGCAAGAACTGTACTCTAGAATCCCCAGCTAGAAAGGCAAGCAAGGTAAAATATGGCAGGAGTGCTTATAACAGCCACTACTTACAAATACAGGTGACAGTTTGTGTACATCTGTCATTTGTCACATATCCCTGTCACAGTATTAATGAAAGCTGAGAAGATTCTAGGGCTAAGCTTATATGAAAGCTTCCAGTGTGTGTGGCAGAGGCTGGGCCTGTCAACTTGGTGACAAGAGTCTAGGCAGCCTCACCTCAGTCCGTGTTCACCCCATGTGCCTCCTGCCAGGGGACGACCCTCATCCCCAACCTGTCCTCTGTGCTAAAGGATTAGACTGTCTGGGAGAAGCCCCTCCACTTCCATCCTGAACACTCCCCAGATGCCCAGGACCACTTTGTGAAGCATGAGGCCTTCATGCCATCCTCAGCAGGTGCCTCTGGGAGTCCTGGCTGCCTGTCTGTCCCAGGATTCCTTGGAGGGTGAAGCCCCAATCAGCCCAGACTGTCTTAGCCTCTCTCCCACCCACAGGCGGCCGAGCATGCCTGGGGGAGCCCCTGGCCCGCATGGAGCTCTTCCTCTTCTTCACCTGCCTCCTACAGCGCTTTAGCTTCTCGGTTCCTGCTGGACAGCCCCGGCCCAGTGACCATGGCATCTACACATTGTCAGTTACTCCAGAGCCCAACAGCTCTGTGCAGTGGTTCACTAGCAGGAGCACAGGATTCATCCTTCTCCCCAGTTTGGGCTGGTTGATATCCAGTAAACATGTTCTGTGTGTTGGTATCAGGATTGACTCTGAGCCCATTGACATCACACCCAGGCGACAAGAACCCGCAAATCTGTTGCCAAGGCAATGGCCACCCATTTCCAGAATCCACTTGGCTGACCTCCCACCTTTTCCTCTGAGCGGCTATGTCCCTATCCAAATTAAAAGGGAGACCCCCTCTGACGTCTCTCTCTCTTTCCCTCCCCACCTCTTCAACGCCACCTTTGCCCTTTTCTCCTAAACCTTACATGGGACTGTTTTGGCCTGGTGTGGTCTCTCAAGATGCCAGCATTGCTTCCAACATAACACTGGTGCCGAAGACTCCGGAATCCCTACCCAGGAGAGCTGCGGATTTCAGGCGGCCGTCGCCTCCTGGTGTGACTCTGAAGCTGCCTGCTGCCACTGCTGCACCACGCGTACTGCATCTGCTGCTACCACCGCTGCCACCATCGCCACACCGCTTGGATTTCATCTGCTGTGGTAGTCCACTGCCTCCTGCCACTGTGAGACTCACAGACTTCTTCCATCTGAGAAGTGCTGCTGCGGTCCACCACCAGGTGGAGCTAGCCTCTACCACATGGGTAATGCAGACGGACAGGTCCACACTAACTATACAGTTGCACATTTTCTGCTACCAGACTGTAAATGCCTGCAAACACACACTGGCATATTGGTTGGTAAAGTGTTTCTCCAGTCGGTGTTTGTGACCCTAAATGCCCAGATAGGGCCTGGTCAGCCTTTTCTTGGGCTAAGGGGTTAGCATTTCAATGCCCCAGTCCTTATGACTGGCCTCCTGGCTGACCTACAAGAGAGGACTTAGACCCTTGGGTGATTTCTTTTCTCGAAAGTGGTCAATAAATACCTTGGGCTCTTGCAGCCAGTCCTGAATTCCTAGATCTAGGTGGACTGCTTTCTGGCAATTCCAGGACATCACTGTAGCTTCTAGTTATTCGTGTGATGACCTGAATATCTAGGTTGGCTATACACTTGTGACCTGTTACTGAACTCTTCTCAGAATGCTGGTGCAAATAGTTGAGCAACATCCCCATCACCCAATAGGCACTAAATTGTCTTTTAACATATCTCCAGGCACCCCACTGGGATGTCCATGGAAAATTTCAAATCTCTGAACTTAACGCCCGACTTGAGGGCATCAAAATTGGTACACCTCTGCAATAAGGTCTGGATTTTGTACCCGCTAGATAATGCTCCAAATCTCCATTTAATGGCACACTAGATCCAATTGTTTTAAGGGACCTTCATACACACTTCCAGGGGTCTGGTAAATGGGAAAAGATCCCTTATATCCAAGCATTCATTTATCTTTGCTCGTACCCATCAAGGCATGTTGCTGGGGTGGACGGTCTTATCAGAGCACACGTTCCTTTCTCAGTGAGTGAACGTTCTCAAACAGAAAGCAGATTGGGTTTCTACACCTCTAACTCCTGCGCCTTTATTAAAGAGTTCCAGTACATCACTCAGTCTCACAGCTTGACTTTCCATGATGTACACATGATCCTTACTAATAATTTACTTCCTGATGAATGCAGGAGAGTTTGGGAAGAGGCAAGAATACATGCAATCGAAATTCATCAAACAGATAGATCATTTCTAATTGGATCTGTGGCAGTGCCTTGCCAGGATCCTCAATGGAATTATAATTCCCACAGGTAGTGTTTTAGCCAGAGATAGATTTATAACTTGTCTTCTGGGTGACCTAAGAAAGGCATCCTTAAAGCCAGCAAGTCTTGAAAAACTCTAAGAGGTTGTACAGGACAAACAGGAAAACCCATCTCAATTTTTAGATTGCCCCACAAAATGCTTTATTGCAATGCACTAATCTGGACCCTGAAAACCCAGAAGGTATGCAACTTCTGATGACCTACTTTTTTCCCCAGAGCTACCTTGACATAAAAGCTAAACTTAGGTGATTGGAGAGGGGGCCTCTAACTCCACAGGCGGAAGTCTTGGCACTGGTCTTCAAGGTGTACCATGAGAGAGATAAGAAAGCCCCAAAACAAAAATACGACATTCTGGCAAGAGCCTCAGCTACTACTTCTAAGATTCAGAAACCATCAGGACTCTGCTATAGGTGTGGTCATCAAGGTCACTGGGTGAGGGCTTGCCCTACCTCCTGCAAGCTAAGGGGGCCATGCTATAGGTTACATCAGGAGGGACATTGGGTTGTAGATTGCCCTCACTTCACAAAGACAAAGGGACGTTGCTCCCAGGTAACCCTCCAACAAGTCTCCTATGCTTGGTTATAGATCATTGAGGAGGCCCTAGCTCTCTCAATCCGACCACTGCCATCACTAGCAGGGAGCCTCGATAGATATCATGGTATGTGGGCAGCCCATATCCTTCCTCTTAGACATTGGGGACGCTTACTTTGTCCTGACTGAGTTTGGTGACCCACCTTCTCTTCAAGTTTTCCTATCATTGAGGTCGGACGACAACCTTACCTTCCTCACCAGTCCCCACCACTTAGTTGCATTTTTATGGGTGTATCTCTCACCGAGTCCCTTTTGGTAGTGCTGACATGTCCTGTTCACGTATTGAGAAGGGATCTTTCAGCTAAGTAGGGAGCCTCTATTCTTTTGCTCCCCACATTCGCCTAAACCCAAGTTCACCAGCTGTTCCTCTGCCCATTCTTCTAGCCAGTCAGCCTACCAACACTAACATATTGTTTCCTTTACCAGCTTCTCAGGTGGACCCCTGAGTTTGGGAAGTCCAGAATCCCTTTGTTGCTAAACATCATTCTCCTGTTGTCATCCAATTACTGGACTCTACCAGGTACATCACTCAAGCTCAACACCCTCTTTCTCTCCAGAGCTTCAGGGGACTTAAGCCTATCATTTCTGACCTCTTAAGGAAAACATTCCTTCACCCCACCTTTTCCCCCTTTAAGACCCCTATACTAGCAGTTAAGAAACCTAATGGAAGCTCTCACCTGGTTCAAGACCTCATACACATTAATTCTGCAGTGGTCCCCCTCCATCCTGTTGTGGCTAACACTTATACATCCTTTCCACTATCCCCTCGGGAACTTCCCATTTCTTAGTCCTAGATCTCAAGGATGCATCTTTCTCTTTCTCTCTAGATGTTCAGTCACCAGAACATATTTGACTTTACCTGGACAGACCCTGACACCCTCTTTTCTACCCAACTTACCTGGACTGTTCTACCTCAGGTATTCTGGGACAGCCCACACGTATTTGGCCAGACCCTGGCTTCTGACTTATTCTCCTTATCTCTCCCTAAATCTAAGATTATGCTTTACATAGATGATGTCCTTCTCTGTATCCCCTTTCTACATATTGGCCAAGCTAACACCTCTGCTCTTCTAAATTTCCTTTCCAGTCAAGGCTACAGGGTCTCATCTTTTAAAGTCCAACTGTCCACTCCTCAGGTCACCTATTTGGGACTAAAAATTATTCCAACCCACAAGGATATTACCTTAGATAGAAAGAATATGATTCAGTATCTAACTGTTTCTTCTGCAAAGAAGGAGGTTTTATCATTCCTAGGAATGGCTAGCTTTTTACATTCCTAGTATTAGGCCCCACACACGAACCTCTTCTCAAACCTGTTACCAAGGCCTTTCAAAGGCTCCAACAGGCTCTCCTTAAGGCTCCTGCCTTGCATCTCCCTGACCTGACTTGTCCTCTTTCTCTCTACATAACTGAAAAAGAGGGGTTTGCCCTTGGAGTCTTGGGACACCAACTGAGACCCTCATTTGCACCTGTAGCATTCTTGTAAAAAAAAAAAAAGCTAGATCTAACCATCCAGGGATGGGCACCATGTATTCGTACCTTAGCAACCACTGAACTCCTTATCTGAGAGTCAAAAAAACTAACCTTGGGGTCTTCTATAACTGTCCTCTCTTCTCATAACCGCTCACAGCTCCTAAATTAGCCTCTATCTCCCTCCAGGTTTCTTTTTCTTCAGGTAGCTAATAGAAGATTCCACACTCACCTTCCAATCATGCCCACCTCTTAATATTTCCAATCTTCTTCCTCGATCAAATACTTCCCACTCCCTATCTTACTCCTGCACTGAAAGTTTAGAGAAACTATTACTTCATCCTTCACACATACAGGAGGACACATTGTCTCAAGCCATCTATACCTGGTATACAGATGGAAGCTCCTTTCTATATGAAGGGGCCAGGAAAGCTGTCTATGCCATAGTGTCAGACACTGAGGTGATGGAGGCACAGGTCCTTCCTTCTCATACCACTAATTGATAGGCTGAACTAATAGCCCTTACCGATGCCTTTCAACTGGCACAGGGACAATCCATCAACATCTACACAGATTCCAAATATGCTTAAATATCCTCCTGTCCTATGCCACTATCTGGAAGAAGCATGGGTTACTTACCACAAAAGGAGGATCAGTAACTAATGCAAACCAAATTATGGCCATGCTAAAGGCTTCCCATCTCCCCACAACTATTGGAATTGTTCATTGCAGATCCCACCAGATGGATGACTCTATTGTCTCCAAGGGAAACAACTGAGCTGACTAGGTAGCTAGAGCTGCAGCCTTTAGGGGCTTAGACTTATCTGACTCTCCTCAGGACATCCTTACACTGGAAACCACACCCCCACCTTCAACTTCTGACACTCGTCAAACTCTGTCCTATCTTCACCAACTCTTTCATTCTAACAGTCAAGTGTTGTATTATTTTGTTAAGACCCACATATAGCCTACTCCTGAAGACATACGTTTCTTAAAATCTATCACTGCTTCTTGCAAAATCTGGCATATGTCAAACTCCAACTCAAGCTATTGTAGCACCTCTTTTTCCTACCCATCAGGCTAGAGGTTCCTTTCCTGGAACTGACTGGCAACTTGACTTTACCCACATGCCTACTGTCAAACATATTAAGTACCTCTTCATGGACACTTTCTTGGGGTGGGTGGAGGCATTCATCACAACTAACAAAAGGCTCAGACAATCCCTGATCTCCTCCTCAGAGAGATCATCTTCTGATTTGGTGTCCCAGCGTCCCTTCAGTCAGACAATAGTCCTGAATTTACTTCCTAGATTTCTTAAATTCTATCTAAGGCCCTAGATATCCCCTGACATTTTCATATTCCCCACCATTCTCAATCTTCAGGTAAGGTAGAAAGAACAAATCACTCTTTAAAAAACACTTTTGTTAAGTTGTCACAGGAAATTCATCTTGATTGGGTATAACTCCTACCTCTGGCTCTTGTCAGGCTATGAGCTCTTCCCAAACGACCTCTCCTTATCTCACCCTTTGAACTTGTGTATGGACATCCAGTCTTAACTCCTGGTCTTTCACCTATATTCCCTCCCCTCCCTGATCATCTACCCACCCCACTACTCTGCCACCTCTGTTCTCTCCTTTGGAACTTTGCTGACCACCATCTACCTCTGCCACACACTGTCTCCTGTCCACTGCCTGACAACATTGGAGACCAAGTCCTTCTCTTCCTTTCAGATCATCATCCCTCACCCTCTCTCCCAAATGGTCGGGCCCTTTTAAGGTAATTCTTGTGACCCCTACAACTGCTAAACTCGAAGGACTCTCTCATTGGGTCCACCTGTATCACTTCAAACATTTTATCTCTTCACATAAAAATGACTCTTCACTTCGCCCTAACAGGACCGTGCTCTGTTAAGCTCCAGAGGATGTTGAGACCACCCACCTTGGCCTCAATCCCAGAAAATGAAACTCCAATCCAGCAACCTCACTGGATTAGACATGGGTTTCTCGTCCTCCCCCTGCTGCTTGTTTCCATCCAGATCAGATTACATCTGAAGGTTTGAGGTTCAAGAAACTCCCACAGATACCAGTCTTTCAAATAGGGTCAGGAAACTGCTCCATAGCCAGATGCCAGGAACTGATCCAAATTGCTGTCATCCTTGAATCTGTTATCCCATCTAAATATTATCATCTCTATACTTGCTTTCTCTTTGACCGGAAAAGAAACATTATTATAAAAAATGGCGAGATGAATATGAGGGCTGCCCATATTGGTCTTGTCAGATACATATGCTAGGGTCATGGATCAATCATTTCTTCTAGAACACTACAAGACATTCTTTTCCTACATACAAGACCCATGGGATTCCACATGGGAGACAGGAGTAACCTCTACTATTTAAATCAACTCAGGTCCCTAGCAAGAACCATCTGCATCCAGAGAAAATATGTCTCAATTACCCAACTTCTAAATATTGGAAAAGTAGGAGAAGTAATCAAACACTCCAAAGTCCTTACCTCTTTGGCATCACCCCTCATAAATGACACTGACTTGTCATTTCACTTTTTGCTTCAGACTTTGACCTCAGCATACCAAATTCTCAGTGTCACCAGACCTGGTAGCTTTAAAGATTGCTGGTTATGTGTACCCGCCTGGAACTAACTCACAATTGCCACTTACAGCCTCTCTGGTGATACTGCCAAGTAACCTTACCTCACCTTTTGTCAGCTGCCCTGACTCTGATGTTGCCATGACTCTTTAACTTTCCTCTATCCTTCTTTTTGGTGTGGCAAACTGTTTTAAGACTGCAGGGACACATTCTGTAGGAATGCTAAGTTCCCTAGACTGCAATAGAACCACAATCCTTGATATATCATCTCTGCCACAATGCCCTGCTGTCCAAAACACGTCAATTCTTTGTGGCACTCAGGTATATCATCGCCTACCCGCCAGCTGGTTAGGAGTTTGCACGTTGATACTCCTTTTCCCTGAACTAGGAGTAATCCAGAGAAATGAGCCCCTGCCAGTCCTAGTTGTAGATATGATAGCTGCCCAACCTAAGAGGGCAGTTTAGGTTGTGCCACTCTTGGTCATTATGGGAATCACCATAGGTACTGCTATTGGAATTGCAGAAATAATGACTTCTATGACCAAATATAATAAATTCACTTTTGAGCTTAACAACAGTTTTAAAAAAATGTCTGAATCCATGCTTACTATCCAGAAATAGATCGATTCTTTGGCAGCTGTGGTGCTTCAGAAATGATGGGGCTAGATGTCCTGACAGCTAAGGAAGGTGGTCTTTGCCTGTTTCTCCAAGAAGAATGCTGTTTCTACATAAACCAATCTGGTATAGTAAGAAATAAAATCCAGGAGCCACAATTAGACATACAGAATTACTGGGAATGTGAGTGAGACCTCCAATTCTGGGATTTTGGAAAACCCTATATGGAAGTGGATACTTCCATTCATAATGTCTCTCGTAGTAATCTTCCTGGTATTATTATTCGCTCCCTGCCTCATTAATCATGTTTCTACAATCCTTCAATGACAAATACAAAAAAATTCTAACCAAACTATTAATCAGTTCCTGTTATAGGATTACCAGTCGCTGTCCACAGAGGAGCCACTGTCCATGGAGGAACCTGATGGGAACGTTTACCAAGTGGACCGCAATGGTGAAAGTCAGCTACACCACAAAATTGACATCACCCCTAGATAGCATCAAGTAGTTTAAGAGATACAAAGCCCCCATTACCCTTCCATCATCAAAATCCACCTCCCCTATTTTTCTACTCTATATGATAAGAAAATGGGAGGTATGTTGATATCAGGATTGGCTGCGATCCTAGTGACATCACACTCAGGAAACAGGAACATGCACACCTGTTACCAAGGCAACCGTCACACATTCCCAGAATCCACTCCTCACCTTTACCTGCAAGCAGCTATGACACTATCGAAATAAAAGATAGACCCCTCTGACCTCTCCCTCTCTTCCCCCTCTTCTTTGCTGCCATCTTTGCCCTTTTCTCCTACAATAAACCTCATGTAGAACTGTTTTGACCTGGTGTGGGGTCTCCAGACTCTAACCACACTTCCAACACAACACTGTCTGAAACACAGATTCCTGGTCCAACAAACACCCTTGTCTCAATCGTGTCCCAAGACAACAGTCTAGAAACCTCCTTGACACTCTGCATCAGGCCAACCTATGAACAACTTTAATGTGTTGAGAATAGAGGTTTTTACTCCAGGAGTAAAGCACACGGGAGGATGAGGCAAGAAGATGGCAAGTTCAAGGCCCGTATGGGCTATATAACCTGGACTATTGTATAAAATCCATCTCAGAGAGGGGAGGGGATAGTCATCAGGGGGTGCTGATGGGAGAAAGGAAGAGGGAATGGAAGGGAGGAGAGAGGGAAGCATCCAGATAAAGAAGGAGGAGAGGGAGTTGTGCTGATGTTCAGTGCTTTACCCTATATCATGCCAAAAGAACAATTTTTGTTCTGGTGACAATGTTGACAAAGGTCCTCAAGACCCTGAAGAGCCACAAGTGGTGGTTAAAATTGGTCTGACAACTAGAAAAGCTGCTGTCTTCACAATCAGTTTTGCTGAAGTCAAAGGATGTGGAAGAGATCTGTTGTAGCAAGAGGGGACAGGTTAGACTCCAGGAAGATGGTCAGGATCCCACTGTTGTGTCTGGCAATACTTGTCTAGATCAAGATGAGTCTTCCCCAGAAACATGTGTGACAAATGTAGTAGATACTACTCACTAGGAAAGTTCAAGTATTTGGGAGTCTTGAAAGAGTGTGGGTTTGGTGGAGCCAGGAAGGACAGTTCTAGTGGCATGTGACACTCCACAGGGCTCATTTTAGACTCTATATAATCTGAGGCCAGCCTACAGCATCCCAAGACCCTGAATTATATGGCCTGCCTTGAAACACAGTTGTGTGCAGACACTGATATTGATTCTGCTTTTGTGAAAAAGAAAATGTTCCCCCAGGGTCTCTATTTAAATAGGAACACTAAGGATGCTCCTCCCACAGCTCAGCACTGGTCACACACTGGACTGTAGAATGTACAGACCAAACACTCACCATGCTGCAGAAAGTATACTTCACAGAGCCCCTCCTTGTGCCTACATAAATAGTCACATCTTTTCACCACACACTCCTCTTGGTCCCACCACTCCCCTTTATAGTTATTGTATATCCATGGATATTTGCCTGCAAGTGTGCAGTGTGCACAGAGGAAGGAATAGAGTAAAAGATTGCCAGGGCCTTGAGTTGTACTTAGTTGTAAATCATCCAGTGGGTGCTGGGAGTCAAGCCAGGGTCCCCTGGAAGAAAAGCCAGTGCCCTTCACTGATGAATAATCTCTACAGGCCTCTTTTTGATCCTTTTAAAAGGTGCTGGAAAGTCTTACTCTAGTCTGAGTTTGTATCATTTAGCTTCTTCAAGCTCGGTGTGTAGCCTGTCAGATGAGTGGCTCATGATCATGTCCCTTGGAGCAGGGGGTTCACTGGACGCTTATGCCCTACGCTCACAGTGTCATCTTAAAATAACCAGTTTACATACTTCCTGTGGATTCAGCTCTATATCTGATGCCCCCCAGTGAATCAGCATCAGGCAGAGAAGAGGGGAGAAGAGGAGGGAAACTGGGAGGCAAACCTTCCTAGGGGACTCTGGCCTCTCCTAGCATGCAGACTGAAAGAAAACAAAGGAGTTCAAGTCAGGGCAGAAGACAAAAGGTAACCTTACCTCCTTTATTGGCAATCAGATCCAGGTGGCAGTAGGAGGTGTCCTTCCTGAGCTTAAGTGGCTATGGTGGTTGATATAGGATGTTTCCAGAAAGAAGTAAGAGCAGTTATGTACTCATTCGGTAGATGACTAGAGATGAACTGGGGTCATATTCATGTCACCTTCCTTCTTCTGGTTGATCTGATGCACTGATGCAAGTTCTGGAATTCCAGCTGCCTCCAGGCTGCAAGCAAATCATGCATGGCAACATGAAGTGTGTGACATCAATGAGCATGCCGTATGACTTGTATACACAGAGACAGGTGGGAATGAAGGGCAGCAGAGATCACAGCACCTATAGCAACACACGATGGTGCTGAAGCCACAGGACAGACGGGCAGCTGCACAGTTTCCTGGTGACAGGCACTACAGGGTCTGCGGACGTTTTGAATTACCTCTGTGCAAAGTATGCACAGAAATACTAGAAAGTGAGGCAGGACATGAGAGTTGACTTGGCCTATGTTTACAAAAGGCAGAAGGCATGGTGATACAAGTCTCTTCTGCCTCCACTAATGAATGAGGTGTTCAGGGTATGGAAGAGAGATAAGGATCTAACAGAGAATTTTAGTCAAGAAATCAAAGGGAAAACAGGCACTGTGTGGTCTTTGATCTCACTGTCTCAATGAAGATACCTGACTTAATTGATACATGGTAGGAGGCTAAGAGGCCCAATGGCTATTTCCAGGCTCTGCTAAGGTCACAGCCGGGTGGTCATATCTGAGATGACCTCAAAGATGTGACATTCCTAGCCATTAGGGCCAGATCTCAGGCTATGAATATAGATCAGTGGTAGAGCATTTGTCCAGCACACGAAAGGGTCTAGGTAAAGTAAGTACCAAGCACACAGACATGAAGCCTTGTGTGTCACAACAAAACATGGAGTGTTGTATGCTGAGACAAGACATGGAGTCTTGTGTGCCCAGCCTTGTACTTGAAGTCTGATTGGTCTTTTCTTTGTAGGTGTTCTGATGTCTTGCCTTATTTGCTATAACACTACAGAGATGTGTCCTCCTGTAGATGTGTCCATCTGTAGATAGCCTTTAAGGAGGAGGTTCTTACCAATGGACAGAAGTTTCTGCAAAAGACACTGGTGCAAACCATCCACCAGTGTCCATAGTTGAATGTTCAGGCTTCATGCCCAGCTTTGAAGTCAAGAGTTCACATGGAAAGAGTTGGTCAGAGATGGGCATGGGACATAGGAAGCAACAGGTCAGTGCCCAATGATGGTGCTACCTGATCAGTTCATCAAGGGAAAGTCACTGATTTCCAGGTAGAACACAAGGGATATGTGTTGGTCTGTGGCAGCAGCATTTTGGAGAACTCATGGGTGGAACTGGACCCTAAGGAACCCATAGGAAATAATGAATGTGGGTAACAGAGGACAGAAGGCATGGGTATCCTTGGTTACATCCATAATGTGAGTGTGCTTGTGTTTTCTTCACACATTATGAGCTTGAAAGGTGAGAGCAGTGGTGATGTTGTCAACTCATGACTACCTAATAAATCACCAGAACACTGGGTGACTGAGGAGTCAGTCCACTGTCTTCCTGTCTCTAGCCAACTTCACCAGCTGGCCTGGCAAGTGGTGTGGACAGGATCCAGATGTGGACAAGGATAGAGGCACAACTTCTTGTCTTTCTTACATGTTGTTGTGGTTGCTATATTCTTGGCCAAGGGAGTGGCACTATTAGAAGATGTAACCTTGTTGGAGTAGGTGTGTCATTGTGAATGTGGGCTTTAAGACCCTCATCCTACTGCTGAGGAGGCAGTAATCTGCTAGCAGCTTTCATTTGAAGATGTATAAATCTCAGCTCTGACTATGTCTTGGCCTTATATAAACTTTCCAGATTCATGAGGTCTCATTTATCAATTCTTGATTTAGAGCCTGAGCCACTGGAGTTTTGTTATGGAAATTTACCCCTGTACCAATGAGTTTGAGGCACTTTCCCACTTTCTTTTCTATTAGTTTAAGTGTATCTGGTTTTATGTAGAGGTCATTAATCAACTTGGACTTGACCCTTGTGCAAGGTGACAAATATGGATCTGTTTTCACTTCTCTACATACAGCCTGCCCTTTAGACCAGCACCATTTCTTGAAGATGCTTTCTTTTTTCCATTGTATATTTTTGGCTTCTTTGTCAAAGATCGAGTGTGGTTTTGTTTCTGGGGCTTCAATTCTAGCCCACTGATCAACGTGTCTGTCTCTGTACCAATACCATGCAGTTTTTTTTTTTATCACTATTGTTCTGTAGTATAGCTTTAGGTCGGGGATGGTGATTACTCCAGAAGTTCTTTTGTTGTTAAGAAATATTCTTTTGCCATTCTGAGTTTTTTGCTTTTCCAGATGAATTTGTGAATTGGTCTTTCAGTGTCTTTGAAGAATTGTGTTGGAATTTTGATGAGGTTTGCGTTGAAGGTGTAGATTGTTTTTAGCAGGATGGTCATTTTTACTATGTTAATTCTCTCAATCCATGATCATGTGAGATCTCTCCATTTTCTGAAATCTATTTAATTTTTTTTCTTGAGAGACTTGAAGTTATTGTCATACAGATCTTTCACTTATTTGGTTAGAATTTCCCTAATATAGTTTAAATTATTTGTGGCTATTGTGAAGGGTGTTGTTTCTCTAAATTGTTTCTCAGCCCATTCATCATTTGTATGAAGGAAGTCTACTGATTTTTGAGTTAATTTTATATCCAACCTCTTTGCTGAAGTTGGTTGTCAGCTGGAGAAGTTCTCTGGTAGAATTTTTGGGGTTGCTTATGTGTACTATCCTATCATCTGCAAATAGTGATACTTTGACTTCTTCTTTGACAATTTGTATCCGCTGGATCTCCTTTTTTGTCTTATTGCTCTTGTTAGAACTTCTAGTACTATATTGAAGAGATATGGAAAGAGTGGCGATCCTAGTCTTGTTTCTGAATTTAGTGAGATTGCTTCAAGTATCACTCCATTTAATGTGACATTGGCTGTTGCTTTGTAATAAATTGCTTTTATTATGTTCAAGTATGGGCTTTATTGGCAACCAAGAGATTGGGCAAAAAAAAAAAATCGCCACTAACTCTATATCTGTTAGAGGGCTAATATTTAAAACATATGAAGAACTGAAGAAGCTAACCACCAAAAAACCAAACAACCAAATCAAAAAAATGGGCTATAGAAGTAAACAGAGAATTCACAAGTGGCATGTCAAGTGGCTGAGAAGCACTTAAAGAAATGTTCAAAGTCGTTACTGATCAGGGAAATGGAAATCTAAACGACACTGAGATTCAACCTTACACTAATCATTATGCCTAATATCAAAAACTCACGTGACAGCACTAGCTGGCAAGTATGTGCCATTAAATGCTCCTTTGTAGATGGTGGGAATGTAAATGGTACAACCACTCTGAAAATCAATCTGCATGTTCTCCCTGACAACCCTGCTGTATCAGTCTTGGGCATATACCTAAAAGATGCCCCACCAGGCCTCAGGGGCACATGTTCCACTATGTTCATAGCGTCCTGTAATGACTCGTTCTGCCCCACGTTTGGGGGCCATTTTGCTCTAGCCTGAGCTGCTGCTCCAGTTCATGGGTCAGGGTCTAGCAAGAGAGAGAGTGGGGATGGAGGGGCGAGAGACACGAAAAATGGAGACAAGACAGAGGGTCTGATCAAGTCTCTTTTTATTGAAAGGAAATCCTGGGTATTTATACCCTTTTCCATGTGCCTTGTAGCCATGGATACCACGTGTGCCTTGTGGCTGGGGGCATTAAACAAAGATGTTTAGCAGAGTGTGCTCAGCTGTTGGAGGGTGTTGAAAACAGGTCTCTTGTCAGGGTATATGGCCTGAGATGGCTGCAAAGATGATTGCCGCTTTCTGCTAGGAGTCAGCTCCCAACAGGCCCCCCTTTTTAATTTTTTTTTTCAGAAGGGAAGGCTTGGATAAACGAAAACCGTACCTGCCTTAGGTTGGAACAAAGGATCCCAGCCTCCCTTTCCCATCTTTGGATACTCAACAGCCATTGGTTGAGCTTCTATCTTAGGATGATGAGGCCTTCCAGTTAGGGACAAGGTTCTTGAGGTGTTCTCTTACCTATCATTGACTATCCAGTTTAGCACATAAGTTAGGGGTTAATCCTCGTCAGTCTTGATGACAGAGGTTTTAGAGTCCCCTACTTCCAGCCTGTAATGACGGACCTGTATGGGTTTCATTTGAATAGCGTCTATCTGTTGTTGTACAAAAGCCATCAGTCTGTTGAACAGCATGGACCCGAGAGACAAGAGAGTTAACAATGCCTGAATGGTTGGTGTAAACTGTTCTGCCTCAGAGCAACACTCTTTTTTAAGGGTAGCACACAACTCCCTCTGTTGGAGGAGTAAAAAGTATAAGCCTCTTCTATTCTGTAGTACTATTTCAGCTAAGGAGGGTAATGAATTTTACAAATGTGATATAGCAGATTCCATT
>NW_021617943.1:0-1862 GCF_004785775.1 Grammomys surdaster | reverse complement strand
ATTCAAGGCCCCTACCTAAACATAGTAAAAGCAATTTACAGCAAACCTGTAGCCAACATCAAGCTAAATGGAGAGAAACTTGAAGCAATCCCACTAAGATCAGGGACTAGACAAGGTTGACCACTCTCCCCCTACCTATTCAATATAGTACTAGAAGTCTTAGCCAGAGCAATTAGACAGCAAAAAGAAGTCAAAGGGATACAAATAGGAAAGGAAGAAGTCAAAATATTGCTATTTGCAGATGATATGATAGTATACTTAAGTGACCCCCAAACTTCCACCAGAGAACTCCTAAACCTGATAAACAACTTCAGCAAAGTGGCTGGTTATAAAATCAACTCAAACAAATCAGTAGCCTTCCTCTACATGAAAGATAAACAGACTGAAAAAGAAATTAGGGAAATGACACCCTTCACAATAGTTGCAAATAATATAAAATACCTTGGTGTGAATCTAACCAAGCAAGTGAAAGACCTGTATGACAAGAACTTCAAGTCTCTGAAGAAAGAAATTGAAGATTTCAGAAGATGGAAAGATCTCCCATGCTCATGGATTGGCAGGATTAATATAATAAAAATGACCATCTTGCCAAAAGCAATCTACAGATTCAATGCAATCCCCATTAAAATCCCAACTCAATTCTTCACAGAGTTAGAAAAGGAAATTCTCAAATTCATATGGAATAACAAAAAACCCAGGATAGCGAAAACTATTCTCAACAATAAAAGAACTTCTGGAGGAATCACCATCCCTGACCTCAAGCTGTACTACAGAGCAATAGTGATAAAAACTACCTGGTATTGGTACAGAGACAGGCAGGAAGATCAATGGAATAGAATTGAAGACCCAGAAATGAACCCACACTCCTATGGTCACTTGATCTTTGACAAAGGAGCTAAAACTGTCCAGTGGAAAAAGGACAGCATTTTCAACAAATGGTGCTGGTTCAACTGGAAGACAACATGTAGAAGAATGAAAATTGATCCATTCTTATCTCCTTGTACAAAGCTCAAGTCTATGTGGATAAAGGACCTCCACATAAAACCAGATACACTGAAACTAATAGAAGAGTAGGTGGGGAAAAGCCTCGAATACTTGGGCACAGGGGAAAAGTTCCTGAACAGAACTCCAATGGCATATGCTCTAAGATCGAGAATTGACAAATGGGACTTCATAAAATTGCAAAGTTTCTGTAAGGCAAAGGACACTGTCAATAGGACAAAACGACAACCAACAAATTGGGAAAAGATCTTTACCAATCCTTCATCTGATAGAGGGCTAATATCCAATATATACAAAGAACTCAAGAAATTAGACTCCAGACAACCAAATAACCCTATTAAAAAATGGGGTATAGAGCTTAACAAAGAATTTTCAACGGAAGAAACTCGAATGGCCGAGAAGCATCTAAAGAAATGTTCAGCATCCTTAGTCGTCAGGGAAATGCAAATCAAAACAACCCTGAGATTCCATCTCACACCAGTCAGAATGGCTAAGATTAAAAACTCAGGTGATAGTAGATGCTGGCGAGGGTGTGGAGAAAGAGGAACACTCCTCCATTGTTGGTGGGACTGCAAGATGGTGCAACCACTTTGGAAATCAGTCTGGCGGTTCCTCAGAAAATTGGACATAGCATTACCCGAGGATCCAGCTATACCACTCCTAGGCATATACCCAGAAGATGCTCTAACATATAACAAGGACATATGCTCAACTATGTTCATAGCAGCCTTATTTATAATAGCCAGGAGCTGGAAAGAACCCAGATGTCCTTCAACTGAGGAATGGATTCAAAAAATGTGGTATATTTACACAATGGAGTATTACTCAGCTATTAAAAACAATGAATTCGAGAGGTTCCT
>NW_021617942.1:0-1704 GCF_004785775.1 Grammomys surdaster | reverse complement strand
AACCAATTCTGTCAATAGCGTTATTTAAAAACCAATTTTGTAATAACCAATTCTGTCAATATCTTTATTTAATAAACAGTTCTGTCAATATATTTAATTAATAACTAATTCTGTCAATATCTTTATAGCATAATCAATTTTGTTTAATCAATTCTGTCAATCTCTTTATTTAAAAACCAATTCGGTCAATATCGTTATATAATAACCAATTCTGTCAATATCTTTATTTGAAAACCAATTCGGTCAATAACTTTATTTAATAACCAATTTTGTCAATGTCTTTATTTAAAAACCAATTCTGTCAATATCTTTAATTAAACACCAATTCTGTCAATATCTTTATTTAAAAACCAATTCTGTCAATGTCTTTATTTAATAAACAATTCTCTCAGTAACTTTAATAACCGATTCTGTCAATATCTTTGTTTAAAAACCAATTCTGTCAATATCTTTATTTAAAAACCAATTCTGTCAACATTATTATTTAAAAACCAGTTCTGCAATATCTTTATTTACAAACCTATTCTGTCAATATCGTTATTTAATAATCAATTTTGTAATAACCAATTCTGTCAATATCTTTATTTAATAACCAATTATGTCAATACCTTTATTTAAAAACCAATTCTGTCTTACAATATATTTATTTAATGACCAATTCAGTCAATATATTTTTTTAGTATTCAATTATGTAATAACGAATTCAGTCAATATCTTTATTTAAATCCAGTTCTGTCAATATCTTTATTTAATAAACAATTCTCTCAATATATTTAATAACCAATTCTGTCATAATCTTTATTTAATAAACATTTCAGACAATATCAGTATTTAATAATCAGTTATGTAATAACCTATTCTGTCAATATCTTTATTTAATAACCAATTCTGTCAGTATCTTTATTTAATAACCAATTCTGTCAATATCTTTATTTAATAATCACTTCTGTAATAACCAATTCTGTCAATATCTTTATTTACTAAGCAGTTCTGTCCATATCTTTATTTAATAACCAATTCTGTCAATATCTTCATTTAATAATTAATTATGTAATAACGAATACTGTCAATATCTTTATTTAAAAACCAATTCTGTCAATATATTTATTGAAAAAACAATTCTGTCAATAACTTTATTTAAAAACCAGTTCTGTCAATATATTTATTTAATAACCAATTCTGTCTCTCAATATCTTTATTTAATAAACATTTCTTTCAATATATTTATTTAATATACAGTTCTGTCAATATTTTTATTTAATAACCAATGCTGTCAATATCTTTCTTTAATAACCAGTTCTGTCAATATGTTTATTTAATAACCAATTCTGTCAATATCTTTATTTAATAATAAGTATGTAATAACCAATTTTGTGAATATCTTTATTTAAAAACTAATCCTGTCAATATCTTTATTTAAAAAACAGTTATGTCAATATCTTTATCTAAAAACCAATTCTGTCAAAATCTTTATTTAATAAACAATTCTGTCAGTATCTTTATTTAATAAAATTACATCTATATCTTTATTTAAATACCTGTTCTGTCAACATCTCTATTTAAAAACCAATTCTGGTAATATCTTTATTTAATAAACAATTTTGTTAATATCTTTATTTAAAAACCAATTTTTTCAGTATCTTTATTTAATAACAAATTCTGTCAAAATCTTTATTTAAAAAACATTTCTGTCAATAACTTTAT
>NW_021617941.1:0-12079 GCF_004785775.1 Grammomys surdaster | reverse complement strand
GACACCCTTCACAATAGTTGCAAATAATATAAAATACCTTGGTGTGAATCTAACCAAGCAAGTGAAAGACCTGTATGACAAGAACTTCAAGTCTCTGAAGAAAGAAATTGAAGAAGATCTCAGAAGATGGAAAGATCTCCCATGCTCATGGATTGGCAGGATTAATATAATAAAAATGGCCATCTTGCCAAAAGCAATCTACAGATTCAATGCAATCCCCATTAAAATCCCAACTCAATTCTTCACAGAGTTAGAAAAGGAAATTCTCAAATTCATATGGAATAACAAAAAACCCTGGATAGCGAAAACTATTCTCAACAATAAAAGAACTTCTGGAGGAATCACCATCCCTGACCTCAAGCTGTACTACAGAGCAATAGTGATAAAAACTACCTGGTATTGGTACAGAGACAGGCAGGAAGATCAATGGAATAGAATTGAAGACCCAGAAATGAACCCACACTCCTATGGTCACTTGATCTTTGACAAAGGAGCTAAAACTGTCCAGTGGAAAAAGGACAGCATTTTCAACAAATGGTGCTGTTTCAACTGGAAGACAACATGTAGAAGAATGAAAATTGATCCATTCTTATCCCCTTGTACAAAGCTCAAGTCTATGTGGATAAAGGACCTCCACATAAAACCAGATACACTGAAACTAATAGAAGAGAAGGTGGGGAAAAGCCTCGAATACTTGGGCACAGGGGAAAAGTTCCTGAACAGAACTCCAATGGCATATGCTCTAAGATCGAGAATTGACAAATGGGACTTCATAAAATTGCAAAGTTTCTGTAAGGCAAAAGACACTGTCAATAGGACAAAACGACAACCAACAAATTGGGAAAAGATCTTTACCAATCCTTCATCTGATAGAGGGCTAATATCCAATATATACAAAGAACTCAAGAAATTAGACTCCAGACAACCAAATAACCCTATTAAAAAATGGGGTATAGAGCTTAACAAAGAATTTTCAACGGAAGAAACTCGAATGGCCAAGAAGCATCTAAAGAAATGTTCAGCATCCTTAGTCGTCAGGGAAATGCAAATCAAAACAACCCTGAGATTCCATCTCACACCAGTCAGAATGGCTAAGATTAAAAACTCAGGTGATAGTAGATGCTGGCGAGGGTGTGGAGAAAGAGGAACACTCCTCCATTGTTGGTGGGACTGCAAGATGGTGCAACCACTTTGGAAATCAGTCTGGTGGTTCCTCAGAAAATTGGACATAGCATTACCCGAGGATCCAGCTATACCACTCCTAGGCATATACCCAGAAGATGCTCGAACATATAACAAGGACATATGCTAAACTATGTTCATAGCAGCCTTATTTATAATAGCCAGGAGCTGGAAAGAACCCAGATGTCCTTCAACTGAGGAATGGATTCAAAAAATGTGGTATATTTACACAATGGAGTATTACTCATCTATTAAAAACAATGAATTCGAGAGGTTCCTAGGTAAATGGATGGAACTAGAAATTATCATCCTGAGTGAGGTAAGCCAATCACAAAAGAAGACACATGGTATTCAGTCACTGATTATTGGATATTAGCCTAGAACCTTGAAATGCCCAAGATGCAACTCACAGGCCACATGAAGCCCATAAAGAAGGAAGACCAAGTGAGGGTGATTCGGTCCTTCTTAGAAGGAGCAACAAAATACTCAAGGGAGCAAATATGGAGACAAAGTGAGGGACAGAAACTGAAGGAGGGGCCGTCTCAAGACCACCCCACCTGAGTATCTATCCCATGTGCAATCACCAAAGGTAGATGCTGATGTGGAAGACAGGAAGTGCATGCTGATAAGAGCCTGATATGGATATCTCCTCAGAGGCCTTCAAGAGTCAGACATATTCAGAGGCAGATGCTCACAACTAGCCATTGAACTGATCATGGGGTTCTCAATAGAGGAGTTAGAGTGAAGACTGAAGGAGCTGAAAGGGTTTGTGGCACCATGAGGAGAGCAACAATACCAACCAACCACAGCTCCCAGGGTCTAAACCACCAGCCTGGGAGCACTTAGGGGGGGATCCAGGGCTTCAGCTGAATATGTAAAAGTGGAGGGCCCTGCTGGGCATAGGTGGAAGAAGAGAACCTTGACCTCATGAAGGCTGGATGCCCCAGGGGGTGGGAATTTTGAGGGTGGGGAGGTGGGAGTGGGGGGGTGTAGATAGAGGTTACATCCACAGAGAAGAAGGAGGAGGGGTGAGGGGATTGGGGGTTCCGAGGGGGTGGTGGGGGATGGGGTAAGGGGACAACATAGGAAATGTAAATAAATCATCCAATAAAAAAAAAAAGAATGTTTTATGGTTTAAGTCCATAGAGATGGTAAATAGAATAAGATTGACTAGTTTATTTTTTATTATGATAAACACATTCAATTAACCATTTCAGACACTTTCCAACAAGAATTAAGTTTTTATTAACTTTTGTTACAATATATTTTGATCATTTTCTCTCCCTGACTCCTTTCAGATCCTCCACACTCTTCCTAACCTTCAAACTTCATGTTCTCTCTCTCTCTCTCTCTCTCTCTCTCTCAAACAAACAAAACAAAACCAAAACGAAAGTAAAACAAAAATGAAAATTAAAACAAACACACACAAAAAAATTGATAAGACCAAAATATACGTAAACAAAATAAAATGAAACTGTGCTGGTCAACTACTCTTTTGCATGGAACTTGCTTTGGAGTACAATTGACAAACCCAGTGACGCTTCATTTGAGAAAACTTGAGTTTTCCTCTGCCTGTGGGTATCAACTTCCAATAGCTTTTCTGTCTCTGGAAGTTTTTCTGATGTGGGTTGATCCCCTATCAAATGTATAATTGGTATAGATCTTTTTTGAATTCTGTGGCTGCCACTTTGCTTGAATGATGTTGTCCTTTGCCATTCAGAAGCTTTTCAATTTCATGAGATTCCATTTATTAACTGTTAGTCTTACTGCCTGTGCTATTCTATCCAGGAAGTCTCCTGTGCTACTGAGTTCAAGCCTATTTCCCACTATCTCTTCTTTCAGAATCAGAGTATCTAGACTTACTGTGAGGTCCTTGATCCATTTGGAGTTGAGATTTGTGCAGGGTGATAAGTATGTGTCAGGAGCCATAATGAGACAAGCTAATAATTAGCAGGTGATCATCCTGAAATGGCTTTCCTTGGATTATTATATAATCTGTCACAAGTGACTCCTTATTCAGCAAGGCTGTAAGGAACTTATTTTAGGAAAGATTCCTGCTATTAATATGCTTTTCCTATTATTATTATTAAACAAATATTATTAAACAATCACTAAGCAATAGCACACCCCTTTGTAGCAGATCCCTGCACATCCACAAATGTGTAGTGTCTTGTGGTGATGCTATATAGAGAAATAGATGACTTCTTAAGTCTTAATGATGATCCTATAAGAATTCCTAAAATTATATCAATGATTATTAAGCTCTTTTATAGTGGGACTGCAATTAGGTCCCTCTCTGATAGTCAAAACTGCAATGAGAACTCTGGTAGTCTCCCAAGTGTCATCAGTTAATTGCTCTTAGATAGTAACAAGACTTTCTCCTACTCAGAGCACATTCGAAGAGGCTGGAAAAAGGTCATTAAAAGGGAACTAATGATTTATTATAGGTGCTAGGACAGAAGATAAAATATTGCCTGGGTTTATCTATGTAAAACTTCACTAATTTCTTAGTTATAGTTTTAAACCTTCAGTGAACCTGTGGAGCTAGACAGGTGATATAGATGTTTAGCCAGATAATTACTCCTAATGGATATGCATGTAAACATTCTCTGACGTAGACTTCTATTTCAATTTATGATTTGATTTTTGGTGTGAATTTTTGATGAACTTTGTAACATGTGATCGTGTACTCTGAAAGATGTATAAGTACTGAAGACAAAGACAAAGAGAGAGTCGTTCGTCCCTTTCCTTCCTTTTCTCTTGCCTAGAATTTTTTCCCTTAGTATTTTTCCCTTATTAGAATTTTTTTCTTTTCCCCACTTAGGACCTTTCTGCTTTTCCCCTTAGATAGCTTTTGTAGGAAACTTTTTACATTTAGTAATAAACTCTATAATAACTTCTCTAAGTGACTTTTCTTCCTGGGACCTCAGACTAGCAGGCATAAGTTAGAGCCCAGCAGTTCCTGCTGAGATAGACCAAAGGTCACATTGCCTAATCCTCTGCTGTTAGGCTAAGGTGTTAATCACCTAAGCCTTCAGTCTTTTACCCTCAGAAGGAGTTTTTAGGACTTTTTAGAAGTTATCATCAGCATTTCAGTACAGGTCAGAGAGCCAAAAAGACCCTCAGACTTTAAAGCTATCACCAGAGTCCTACTCTGTGCCCCTGCCGCTACCCTCTCAAGGCCAGGAGGCTCCTGGCAAGTATGAATCTATTTATATTCTTCTACATATAGGCATCCATTTGAAAAGCTGTAATTGTTGAAGATTCTGTTTTTTTTTTTTCCAGTGTGTATTTAAGGCTTCTTTCTCAAGAATCAGGTGGCCAAGGTGGATGCCTTTAATCCTAGCACTTGGGAGGCAGAGGCAGATGAATCCCTGTGAGTTTGAGGAAAGCCTGAAAGAAGCTTCTCTGATGAGTGTTGAGATTTCACTTAGGATGATTGTTTCTAGATCTGTACATACCTACAAGTTTCTTTTTTAAACAGTTATATAATACTCCATTATGTAAATATACTAATTTTTTATCATTCGCTCATTAGTTGATTGACATCTAGACTGTTTTCAATTTCTGGCTATTGTGAATAGAGTAGCAATGAACATGGACACCAACACAAGCATTAAGACTAACAATTAATAAATGGAACTTTATTAACTATAATAAACATTTATACATTTTTCCTTTCCCAGCCCTGGCTCCTGGAATAATGACTCTGAGACTAATTATTTATTATTAAATGCCTAAGCCATGAACTTTGACTCATTTCCTGACTATATTGTAGCTTATTTAAGCCATTCAATCTATCCAATATCTACCACTTGGTTAGTTATCTCTCTTCAGTCCTAGCCGACTTCTTCCTTCGTGTCTCCTCAGCGTCTCCTTCAGCATCTTCCTGAGTTCATCTACTTATTGGTTTACATTAATCTCTTCACAGCTCTCTTGTGTTGTCGCCTACCATCTCCTTTTACTCCCTCACTATTTTCCAGAATTCTCTGTCTTCCTGCCAGTTTCCTACCTTCTATTTCCTGCCTCAGCTCATTGGTCATCAGCTTTTTTATTGTCAAGTAATGCTTATAAGAGATTCTTTCTACAAGTACGCTTAAAAGGTTATGTAGAGCAAAGGATACCATCATTTGAGCAAAGCAGTGATTTACAGAATGGGGAAAGTCTTTACCAATTATACATCTAAGAGATGATTAGTATCTAGATTATATAAAGGACCAAAAAAGCTGAACATCAAGAAAACAAATAACCCAATTTATAAGTTCATAAATGGGGTATAGAACTAAACAGTCTTCTCAAAAGATGAAACACAAATGGCTGATAAGCGCTTTTAAAAAGTTCAAAATAAAAAAAAGTTCAAAATCATTTGCCGTTTTGGAAATGCAAATTTAAACTACTTTGAGATTTCATCTTACCTCATTCAGAATGGACAAGATCAGGAAAACAACTGAAGGCACGTGTGAATTTTCTAAATGTCTAATGTAATTGATATATTGAAATCTTTAATTTGTTAACTGGTTTGAAAGTTTCTGGCAATTTTTACATTCTCTTCATGAGGTACCCAGGTGAGGGCTTGGTATATTTTGAAATCAGATTGTTTTCTTTTTGTTTGAGAGTTCTCCATATATTCTGTACTCATATCTTTGGTCAGATATGTGATTTCCATGTTTTAGGCCTGGGCTGTTTCTGCTTTTATGCATAGATTCTATGAATAAAATCTATGTATGGATTTTAATAATGATTTTTTGAGAGATATACATTTCATGCAATTCACTTACTTGTTTTATGAAATGGGGTCTCCCTAATATAATTGAGGGTGAACTTGAATTCAGGATGTCCTATGTCCTGTCTTTCCAATGTTGGAATTACCAACATGTGCTACCATACAAATCCCTTAATTAACTTTATAAAAATATAGTCTCCACACATATATAGCATATGTGCAGCTTTGGATTCTTGCAGATCCTTCAACAACTGGAGCAGGGCTATCCCAAAAGCTGCTGCCTGTCTGTGGATCCCATTCACGTAACTAGATTGCTTTGCTTAGTCTCAGTGGGAGATGATGCCTAGTTCTGCAGAGACTTGATGCACCAGGGTGGGGATACCTAGAGAGCCCCCCCCCACTCACTCAAGGAAGAAGGGGAAGGGGAGTAGGGAAAGGATTTGGGGAGGGGAAAACTGGGAGGGGAAAACCAGGAGGAGAGGGGGGCTGTAATTGGGATGTAAAGTGAATAAATATGTACATCAATGAAAAAAGTAACAAAAATTTAAAACCAAATTCTTATGTGGCACAGGCTAGCCTCAAAGTTATTATGCCTAGGATAAGTTTGAACATCTGAACCTCTTGCTACACTTTCCCTAGTGCTAAGTTATGCTTGTATATTACCATATTTGGTTTGTACATCAAATGAGAATAAAATCTAGAGCTTTGTACGTGTCAAGCAAGCACTCTACCAATTGAGCTGCACCCAGAGGCTCTGTACATCCTAAAAGTGTACATTTCAAAGATTAAAAAAAAATGTTGATAAAGCTCTGAAATTTCCAATGAGTCCATTTTAGAGTATTTCATCACCCCAATATGAGATCTCAGATACATTTATTGATGATTTCTTTTGATCCTTAACCCTGTTCTAGTAATCCACTAAATTGGTTTCTATATAATTCTCTAGAACCATTTTTAAAATTATTTTATTTGCCTCTATTGAAAGAATTTGTGTTGGAGGGTAGAGGAGAGAATAATTGTGCACATGTACATGTCAGACTATAACTTGTGAGAGTTGATCTTTTCCTTCTGCCATGTAGTTCCCAGGGATTAACCTCAAGATATTAGTGGGTTCCATGGTGACCTTGGACTCTGGACTCTGAAACTCCAGATAACACACTTGGTAGCAAGTGCTTGTATTTACTGAGCAATTTTACAGTTCTCCAATCTTATTTTTAAATGGTAGACTTTAATTATGATAAAAAAATACTACCAACTTATCATATAATTAAAAATGTATTGAATATAGTTATGTTACTATGGTAACTAGTTCTGATAACTTTTTCATTTTTTAACTAAATCTGTACCCGTCATATAACAGCTCATTTATTTCTTTCCCTCCCAACTTCTTGATAATCACTATTCAACTGTGTAAAAATGGGATCACACAGCATTTGTGTTTTGGTTTCTGCTTTATTTCACTTGACATGATTTCCTTAATGTTCATCCAAGTCGTATGGTTCAGAGTTGTTGTTCTATTTATTGTTGAATAATCTGCTTTAAAATGATATTATGTACATGTACCCCACTTCATGTATTTGTTCATCTGTTGGTGGGCATTTAGGTTGCCTTTATGTATTGTGAATGATGTTACTGTGAATGCAGAAGCATGAATATTTCTTTGTGATTCCCACAGCACCATAGAAAAATACTGTAATTGAGGTGTTTATTTATTTATTTATTTATTTATTTATTTATTTGCAGTTCTGGGGATGGACTCAGGGCCTTGTGCATGCTAGACAAATATTCTGTGACTGAGCAACATCACTAGCCTGTTAAGGTATCTTTAAATGCTATTCTTTTCTTTTAAATGTCAATATCTGATTGCATAAGCCCAGTATAAACATGTGATTAATTTTTGTAAATGTTGAAATGTTTTGCCATTGTATTGTGATTACCTATTGGCACTCTATTTGTATTTAGATAAGCATATTACTAACAAATGGAGATAACTTTAATCTCTTCCTTTTTAGTTGGCATACATTTTATTTATCTTTTTTGTCTTATTGCACTGACTACACATGGTGAAAACAGCATCCTTGTTTAGGTACCAATTTTGGAGGGATGCTTTGTCTGTCCCAATTAGTAATAACATTAAATCTTAGCTTTGTGAATGGCTATTATCATATTTAAGAAAATTATTCTCTAGTTCTTATTAGTTGGATTTAAATGATCTAAAAACTACTTTTCAAATATTGCTTTTGTATCCATGGATATGGCAATATGCTTTTGTTTCTTTGGTCTTTCTGACACATTATACTGCAGTGATTGTTTTATGACCATTGAACCTTCCTTGCACTACTAACCTAAGCATCTTTTGATTATACAGTATTAGAAATTTTCAGACTGTCTGATATATTTTGTTAGAATTTTATCAGGTATTCATTATTTATAGTCACATGTAATGTTGATCTATTATTTCCTGTTTCCATTTGTAGACAGAGTGTTGCTTTGCTTTGTCTCCTAGGCTAGAGAAACTTGCTGTGTAGCTCAAGATGGATTAAAATTTGGATTCTCCTGACTCTGTTTTATTAATGCTGGGATTACAGGTATATACCATATCGCCTGGCTGTTTTTTATGTTCTTGCAGTATTGTCTTCTTGATATCAAAATAATGTGACTCCAATCAAGTACAAAGTTAGAAAGTGTCTCTATTGCCAGTTTTCAAGGGGGTAATTCTACAGAATTAATGTTATTTTTCATCAAGTATTGTATGTAATTTTTGAGTGAAAACTACCCTGTATTAGCAACTATTGACTGCTGGGAGAAGGAGAATTAGCTTCTCCCAGGAATGAGCACCCTTATTGGTTTTCCCATGTAGAGTGATCAACCATATAAACACTACCACCAAAACCAGATTCAGCAGGATATATGTGTGAGATATATATATATCTTGTGTGTGTGTGTGTGTATGTAACAAATATGATCAAAGAAAAAGGCCATCAATTTGAGAGTTGGAGAGGATGGAAGGGCTTAAGGGAGGGGAACTGGAATAGTATAGAGGGAAGACTTGAGTGAGCAAGTGATGTAATTTTATTTAAATTAAAAATACTTGAAAAGAAAATCTGTAACTAGTTAAAAAAGAAAACCACTGTATCTTAATATAATTTTTAGAAGATTTTAAACTTATGTATTCTGTTTCTTGTTCTATTTTATTAATCACAGTACCATTTAGAATTTCTTTCATCTTGAGTGGGTTTTAGTAACTTAGTGGAATAATTGACTTATTTTATCTAAATTGCCAAATTAAGGTTCTTAAAGTTGTCCTGTGTGGCAAATTTTCACTATTAATGGGAAATACATGAGAAAATCAACTTAAAATCAAAATCAATAGTTTCAGAGGTTTCAGTGAATCACTGGCGTCAGTGGTTCAGGTTTCATGATGGAGGTGTCTCCTGAAACACAATAGCTTATCTCATGACAGGGGAAGAGAAAGAGAGGTTATAACATATATCTAATGATTTAATTCTCTAACCAGGCTCCTACATTCTATCAGTTCCCAATAATGTCATCATATTATAAGTCCACTAAAGGATTATTTAATTGATGAAGTTAGGCCTCTCAGGATGTAATAAATTCCCCAAAGATAATCAGTTGGCTAACAAAGTCTTGAAACAGAGACATTTCATATGCAAACCATTATACTTTAATATACTTTAAATACTTTTAGTCATTAATATCTATGTATTTCATTTCTGGATTGATATCTATGCTTTTTTCCTTTCTCATTCTTATTAAAATTTTGTTAATCTCTTATAAATTTTAAAAGTTTCATATACTTGACCTGTATTCACATAATTTGACCCCCTCCCTACAATACCTTTTGTGTCCTATATACCCTTTCTAATTCATGGACCTTTTTATTTTTTTATTTATTTTATTTTTTAAATTTAATTTAATTTAATTTTTTATTGGATGTTTTATTTACATTTCATATGTTGTCCCTTTACCCCATCCCCCACCCACCCAGGAATCCCCTATACCCTCACCCCTCCTCCTGCTTCTCTGCGGATGTACCCCTACCTACCCCCCACCACTCCCACCTCCCAATCCTCAAATTTCCCCCCCCGCAGGACGTCCAGCCTTCATGAGGCCAAGGATCTCTTCTCCCACCTATGCCCAGCAGGTCCCTCCACTCTTACATATACAGCTGAAGCCATGGATCCCTCCCTAAGTGCTCCCAGGCTGGTGATCTAGACCCTGGCTGCTGTGGTTGGTTGGTATTGTTGCTCTCCTCATGGGCCACAAACCCTTTCAGCTCCAATGGTATTCACTCTAACTCCTCTATTGGGAACCCCATGATCACTTCAATGGCTAGTTGTGAGCATCTGCCTCTGAATATGTCAGACTCTTGCAGACCTCTGAGGAGACAGCTATATCAGGCTCTTATCAGCATGCACTTCCTGACTTCCACATCAGCATCTACTTTTGGTGACTGCACATGGGATGGATACTCATGTGGAAAGGTCTTCAAATGGCCCCTCCTTCAGTTTCTGTCCCTCACTTTGTCTCCATATTTTCTCCCTTGAGTATTTTGTTGCTCCTTCTAAGAAGGACTGAAGCACCCCCACCTTGGTCTTCCTTCTTCATGAGCTTCATGTGGCCTGTGAGTTGCATCTTGGGCATTTCAAGGTTCTGGGCTAATATCCAATAATCAGTGAGTGAATACCATGTGTGTCTTCTTTTGTGATTGGCTTATCTCACTCAGGATGATAATTTCTAGTTCCATCCATTTACCTAGGAATTTCTCAAATTCATTGTTTTTAATAGCTGAGTAACACTCCACTGTGTAAATGTACCACATTTTTTGAATCCATTCCTCAGTTGAAGGACATCTGGGTTCTTTCCAGCTCCTGGGTATTATAAATAAGGTTGCTATGAACATAGTTGAGCATACGTCCTTGTTATATGTTCAAGCATCTTCTGGGTATATGCCTAGGAGTGGTATAGCTGGATCCTCAGGTAATGCTATGTCCAATTTTCTGAAGAACCACCAGACTGATTTCCAAAGTGGTTGTACCATCTTGCAGTCCTACCAACAATGGAGGAGTGTTCCTCTTTCTCCACACCCTTACCAGCATCTACTATCACCTGAGTTTTTAATCTTAGCCATTCTGACTGGTATGAGATGGAATCTCAGGGTATTTTGATTTGCATTTCCATGATGACTAAGGACACTGAACATTTCTTTAGGTGCTTCTAGGCCATTCGAGTTTCCTCATTGAAAATTCTTTGTTAAGCGCTATACCCCATTTTTTAATAGGGTTATTTGGTTGTCTGGAGTCTAATTTCTTGAGTTCTTTGTATATATTGGATATTAGTCATCTATCAGATGTAGGATTGGTAAAGATCTTTTCCCAATTTGTTGGTTGTCATTTTGTCCTATTGACAGTGTCCTTTGCCTTACAGAAACTTTGCAATTTTATGAAGTCCCATTTGTGAGTTATTGTTCTTAGAGCATATGCCATTGGTATTCTGTTCAGGAACTGTTACACTGTGCCCAAGTATTCGAGGCTCTTTCTCACCTTCTCTTCTTAGTTTCAGTGTATCTGGTTTTATGTGGAAGTCCTTTATCCACTTAGACTTGAGCTTTGTACTAGGAGATAAGAATGGATCAATTTTCATTCTTCTACATGCCGACCTCCAGTTGAACCAGCACCATTTGTTGAAAATGCTGTCTTTTTCCCACTGGACAGTTTTAGCTCCTTTGTCAAAGATCAAGTGACCATAGGTGTGTGGAATCATTTCTGGGTCTTCTATTCTATTCCATTGATCTTCCTGCCTGTCTCTGTACCAATGCCAGGTAGTTTTTATCACTATTGCTCTGTAGTACAGCTTGAGGTCAGGGATGGTGATTCCTCCAGAAGTTCTTTTATTGTTGAGAATAGTTTTCGCTATCCTGGGTTTTTTGTTATTCCAAGTGAATTTGAGGATTTCCTTTTCTAACTCTGTGAAAAATTGAGTTGAGATTTTAATGAGAATTGCATTGAATCTGTAGATTGCTTTTGGCAAGATGGCCATTTTTATTATATTAATCCTGCCCATCCATGAGCATGAGAGATCTTTTCATCTTCTGAGATCTTTGATTTCTTTCTTCAGGGACTTGAAGTTCTTGTCATACAGGTCTTTCACTTG